>NC_056746.1:1489337797-1489517797 GCF_019279795.1 Protopterus annectens
TAAATGCCCATTGTTAGGGGACACAGACCACATATAGGTTGCAAGTATCTGGATATTCCATATACGTCTGTACAGATGACTGGTATGGCCTGTATAATTAACATGATGTATGTAAGGCATACACCATTAACTGCCTCCTTAAAGACATGCCATGGGAAGGGAGTCAACAGGCCTTAAAATAGTACAACCAACACACACAGGGGATATGCTTCACACACAAACACACGCAGTGCTATAGTTGCCAGCTTTGAGATTAGAACCCCTACCTATCTAATTATTTGTAATATAGTAATACACAATTATTGCATGCACCACAGAGCCTATAAGGCTGAAGAGTGTATAGAGGTACTTCTAAGGTGAATGACATCAGTGGGCCTTGTAATGTTGAACAATGGGAAGTGTACTGGGTGGGAAAGGCCACAAAATACTTTAAAATACACATATATTTGTTAGAACTGAGATTAGAACCCATGCCTAACTAGTTATTTGTTTTATACTGTTACATAGTTATTGCACGTGTCACACAGTTTATAGGACTGAAGGTTGTCCAAAGGTACTTCTAGTGAGAATAACATCAGCAGCTCTTGTAAAGTATGCCAATGGGAAGCAAACTGGGTGGAAAAGGCCTTAAAATACTTTAACCTAGAAACATAAACACTTATACACGCATTTGCCAGAAATGAAATTAGAACTACTGCCTGTCTAGTTATTTGTACTATACTGTTGCATAGTTATTGCACATGCCACAGAGCTTACAGGGCTGATGGCTGTCAAAGGTACTTCTAAGGTGACTGACATCAGCAGGACTGCTAAAGTAGAGCAATGGGAAGTGTTGTGGGTGCAATGGCCTAAAAATCTTTAACCTACAAACACGGAAACACACATTTGCCAGAACTGAGATTAGAACCCCTACCTATCAAGTTATTTTACTATAGTGTTACGCAGTTTTCACACACGTCACAGAGCTTATAAGGCTAACAAGTATCCAAGGGTACTTCTGAGGTGAATGACATCAGATCTTGTATAGTAGGGCAATGGGAAGTGTACTGTGTACAAAAGGCCTCTTAATAATTTAACCTACAAACACACACAAAGGCAGGTGATGTGATATTACAACGCCTACCTCAGTACTATTAGACAATGGAGCTCACCTTCATGCTGGCACATGCAACTGTTTACAACTGGTATGCAACTGTCTGCAGCAGGACATCACTCTATGTGTTTCGGGGTATCCCTGTCTATGACTCACTCTCTATGTGTGTCTCCCCATGTCTCTCTCTCTCTATCACTGTCTGTCTCTCTCTTCCCATGTCTATATGTATGTATACTTGAAATATTATTTGTTGCCCATGTATATGTCTGTGTATCACATGCAACAGATGCAGATATATCACATATGGGCCACCTACAGCTAACTGAGGGTAATGCTGTCTGATGGTTGTGAATAGAGTCAGTTGAGGTGTACATAGCTGTCTGTATGCAAAGACATCTATGCGTAATACAGTTATTTAGTCCGATGTGGGTTTAGCTGTGGGCTGTAATTCTCTAAGGGTAGGAGCATGCCCAGTATGACCTTCTATAGTAAGAGTGGAACTCCATTCCAGAAATAGTTGTACTCCAGTCTGGGGTTTTGTGTGCTATAGCCATACCTCTCAACCTGTTACTGCAAGGAATCTGGAGATAGCCTGTCAAAATGGGGGGACAATGGCCCAAACATAGAGAGATACTGTAAATATTGCTCTTATTAATGTGGAAAATTGCTAGTGTGACAGATTTTGCTTTAGCAGACATGTTTTGACATATATGACGTCTGACACTGAAATGTATTGTGTCATTACCTAATGACAGAAATCCTCAGATCATAACAGTGATTTACCTGAGAAATATGAGATGTATGATGCACAGACCGAAATTATGAGCCAAACTATAGACATTCTTGTCCAATCTGGCCAGTTGAGAGGTGTGACTACAGCCGATTGGCTGATGAAGCTGTGTAAACAGTCCAGCACCTCAATGATATACTGGCTGGGGATCACCTGCTTGTGTGTTATTCTTCTTAACTGAAAAGTCATATCCTGGTGTGACTCATACCTCTCAGCTGTGCAGTTTTTTTGCAAAATGTCCAGATGTTTGTCTCATAATTTTGGTCTGTTTTTTATAAAATTGTTGTTTTCGGGCAAGTTAATGGCAAATAATTAAAGACTGAAGTTAGAAAACAATGACAGAACATTTGAGTTTCAGACTTCATAACCTTCAGAAAATTCATGCTATTGCAAAACCTGTTATTCCATCAACTTTCTTGGTTTGTGAGAGCAATATTTAAATATCGTCCCTATTTTGGGCCTTTGTCCCACTTTTATTTATGACCTTGTCCAAATTTCTTGCTCTAAGAGGTTGAGAGCTATGGGTTGGGTACAGAGTGCATTCTACTGAGCAGATATGTCCATTATATGTCTGGTATTCCACATACCACTGTGATTTCCAGGTATGTCAGTGGCAGAGCAGTATAGGGTAATGTGGTGAACCAGAGAAAGATATTTGTTTATAGGTTGATAGGTTGATATGAGGTTACTATGGTATTGGCCCTGAAGCCCTTATAACCCTTGCAGACAAGGGTGTAGCCCATGTTAAGAGATGTCTGCACCCAGAACCCCTGTACAGTGAGGAGACAGGTGGAATCACAGGACTGTATTGTCTGTTTCCCATGCACTTATACATGGAGCACTTTGCAAGGAGTATTGAAGATCTTGGCTTGAATTGGACAGGGGGTGTATTCCACAGATGGGGGAGTCTGTGGGATACATACCTGTCACACCAACAAGCCCTACTGATATCACAGACCAGGTTGATGCTGCACCTACAGGTTGATTGTGTGGGCCTTGACTTCCAGATGTGCAACAGTCGCATCAAGGCAGGGCCGGGATTGCTATGTATGCCAGACAGAGGTCACCTCTGGGGAGTCTGTATGGAACTGAGTAGAGAAACAGTGCTGTTAGTCTATCTGTGTAGGGCAGGTGTTTGGGGTCCTGGATTCTCCCAGTGAGGACTTTTGTGGTCTCTCCAGCTGCTGCATGTGCTTTGTGAGGTAAGGGGACATTGTGCAAAATAATTGCCCTTATAAGGTTAGAATACATGGATCTTATAACCTCTTTGTCCCTGGATGAGATGCCATTACTTTTGTATTGGCCCATCTATGAAGCTTTCTGTACAGTGAAAGCAACATGGTGCTCAGACTTCAGGTTGCTATCAACCTGGGTGGCCAAATGCTTCACTACTGATTGTGTATGTAGGACATTGTTGTTTATGTGATAATATGTGGGGATATCAGTCTCCCTGAAGGGGATGATGATCCATCTACAAGCATACAGCTTGAGGCCATGTTTCTGGCAGCAGTCATTTGTTTTGGTGAGACCCTGTTGTAGGACATCCACATCACTTTGGGTATTGATGACTGTTCCCAGCTTGCAGTCATCTGCCAACTTGGTCAGCCATAGACCAGTGTTTTTGGCCTGCACATCAGGGAAGTATATCCCATATACCAGAGGCCCCCAGACCATTCCCTGGGGTATGCCACTCATTATAGGTGTACTGCTTGACTTGGCTACCCCTATTATGATTATGTGGGTTCTATCAATGAAGCAGTTTGTGACCCATCTGGTAGCATATGGATTGCTGCCTAGTTGACAAAGTTCATGTACTATGGCCAAGTGGGGAATAGTGTGTAAGGCTTTGGCCGAGTCAAGGTGGCCAGAGTGCACCATGTTTCGATCATCCATGCCTTTGTTGGCTGCCTCAGGGAAGTCATCCAGAGTTCACTGACATACCTCCCCTTGAAAAAGGCAGACTCTGTGGGGTCAAGTATTTGAAGTTTGCCAATGTCCCTGTTTATGAAGTCCAAGATAATCCATGATGATCCATAATGATAATACCTCAGATGGTTTGTGTTGCTATGTTATGATGAGGCTACATGTTGGCCCTAGCTGTCAACCTGAGACAGACTGACATCTGTACAGGCCCATATATGACAGTCAAACACAGGCCCACACATTGGCCAGGGTGTTAATACTGCTCTTGCAAACATAGACAGCTGTGAGACTGTTATTTTATATGTTTGCTTTTTCTTATGGATATGGTGTCTGCTTCTCCACTGTCTGACATTGATATTTTGACATGAACCTTTCTTGTTTGCCCATAGTTTGGCAGGCAAATGCAATGTTAGAACAAGCAGAAGAGATAGATGAGGCATACTTGTGATCCTTCTGTGACAGCCTGTCATTCCAGGGGTATGGATGGTGGCCAGTGACTTGTTGTCAGTGCTGACACAGTAAGGTGGCAGCCATTTAACACCTGGCCATATACTGACTTTCATGTACCTGCTGTTCTGCTAGGCACTGTTTAAGTTACTCAGAGCTGTGTACTGTCCATATGTGTGTTCCCCTGTCCCTGACTTGTCCAGCTTTCCTGCAGTGACATATATTGAATTCTGGATAGTGTGTACAACTCCTACCATAGGTGTAGTTGCATGTACAATAGTTGGCACAGAAGGTCTTGGAACATGGATCCTGCCAACCACAGTACTGTATTTAGGCCACTAAGCCACAACAGCCAAGAGTAAGTGCTGCCCACCTCCTGACAGTATTAACCATACATATACATAGCTCATTGATCCCTGTATATTGTGAACATGCGACAAGTTATCAAGTTGATTGGGACAGCCCTGGGAATGTGTGCTCTGCTGCTATTACCCTACAAACATATATTTAACTGCATTTCTATGGGGACATGGGCGTGTTGGGGGGCATATCTGTCAATTGTACACATTTGCACAGACTGTGCAGATGTTGGCTTTACTTTTTGGCTTCATTTAGCATAGTGTTGTGCCTGCCTTGGAGAATATTGGCATATCACTAAAGACTGAAAGTTAGAATGTAATGGCAGACCTTTGCGTTTCAGATTTCCTACCCTTCAGAGACTTCATGCAACTGCAAGACCTGCTGTGATATCACTGTGTAAGTCTGTAAGTGGACTGTTTCATCATTGTCCCTATTTGTGGACCTTTGCCAGTCATTTCTTAATGGTTTTCTAATGCTGACTTGCTGGGAGAGGCTGGGGGGTGAGTATGGGACCCCAACATTGACAACCATGTATGTAACCTATGACCCTCCAGTTTATTTGTCCTCCACATACACTGCAGAGAGTTTTGTTACCTAGGGGACTACTGCATACTCTGCGGAAGCCAGTATTGGGCAGACATTTCCTGTTGTCCCACATAGCTGTCAGTTGTTTGCTGCTATCCCTGTAGGCCTCCTCATTCCCTTGCATACATGCAGCAATACTTGAGATATGCTACCAAAACATACTAATCCATTCATTTATTGTTAAGAAGAGTGACTTACCTTGTGCCTGTGGCAGTTGTGAGGAAGGTGCTTGAGAGCTGACTCTGTCAGATGCACACAATACATGGCCTATATATGGTAAGCTACAGGTGTGATGTGTGTGGCATCCATTTTACTGTGTGTGTGAGTTGGAGAGAGGTGTCAGTCCCTGGGTCCCTAGGGTATCAGTGTATGTGCTATGTGTTGCTTCCTTTCTAAGGCCAGGGCATACTGGGCATGCCTACATCTGCCTACAGAGACAGGCTCAGGGGGTTCATCTTCCAAGTCCCCCTCTGCCTGTGAAGACCTTGGCAATGGTGGGGGGCTGTGTGCCCTTTCTCTGTGATGTTCTTGCCACAGCTGTTTCCACAGAATCATATTGTGTAGCATGGCACATACTATGAACATGTGCACACATGTGGCTGGAGAGTACTGCAAGGCTCCACCAGATATGTCAAGGCAGCAGAACCATGACTTGAGTATCCCAAACATACACTCTATAATGGTCCTAGTTTGTGCGTGTGCCTCATTATGGTGTCCTTCAGTGGGTGTGTGTATATTTCTGATGGGTGTCATCATCCACGGTTCCATTGCATTGCCAGCTTCCCTCATAAGATGGACATGTGGGATGTCCCCTCTGGCAAATGGCTGGTACAGCCGTGAGGCATGCCAGATGTGGGAGTCATGATAGTTTCCAGGGCTGTCAGCACACACATGCATGATAATGCCCTGGGCATTGCACACAACCTGGCAGTTGGAGTGATAGCCCTTGCAGTTGACATACACTCTACCGTGTTCACCGGATAGTGCTTTGATGTGGACGTGAGTGCAGTCTATGGCATTCAGTACTTCTGGGTAGTCTGCTACACAGTGGAAGAGATGCATATTGCTGGTTCTCTCCTCAGGGGTGCTGGGGAAATAAATGTGCTCACCGGCATGTGGTAGCATGGCATGTATCCTGGATGCAGATGCCTGTGCGATCACCATGATGTATCCAGTAGGTCTTTGGAAAGTACCTGTAGCTAGTATTCTTAAGGCTAAACATACTTTGGTTTCAACTGGGATGGGTTCCCCTCTGTTGGCTCTGGGTCTGAGGTGAGGCCGGCAGAGCTCAGTGAGTTGCTGAAGTATGTCCCTGTCCACCCTGTAGTGCTCTAGTATCTCCAGATCATGTAGCCCCTGAAAGGTTACCCTGGGTCTGAACACTCTTCTACTCCTTGGTCTGGGCAGCATTATCCTCATCACTGTCCTCAGTCTGTAGCACATACAGATGTAGCAAAGCAGCAGCAGGCCCTATCATTTTGTAAGTTAAAATTCCCAAGTGTGTACACCAATGGTGTAGAGTTTGTGGGAAAACAAGTGACTGAAAGGTGTTTGCATACTTTATACTGGTATGCTGCAGATGCTGCCTGTGTGATTGGTTGACTATGATACATTCCACCTGTCAGCTATATTACTGAAGGTTTGAATGGCCACTTTGAGTGGTAGAGTCCACCCCCTTGCTTAGCTGTGCTTAGCTGAGCGCAAATAGGAGCCGCAGAGCTCCAATGTGCTTACACCAAGCATGACACACACTCTTTTCATGTCAGCTGCTTCTTCTGCTTACACCACCACATTATAGCTTCTACATGGTTAGGTACCCCTGGACACAGTCTCCCATTTTTCTAGTCAATAAATTTAGCTCATCTGCTTACCCCTACTGGCTTATACCCTTGTTGCACCAGTACACCAGAAACTATGTCCTTAAAAACAACTGTTACCTCTTATTGCTATGAGTCTGCATGCCGCCCACTATAATGGCAAAATTCATGTTTTCCATTTAATTGACTTTTTACTGATTTTTTTGATTTTTGCACGATCATGTTTGCATGCTGCTGCGCTCCGTTTAAACTGCTGAAATCTGCCAAAAAATGTGATTTTTGCAATTTTAAAACACTTTGGCATGCCAATGGTCATAGTTTTTTTCCATTGGCATGCCTAATAAACATAATACATGCTTTAGTTTAAGCTGTCATGCCCCCGTTTTAATTTTTGCAGAAACGTACATGGTTACTAACCGCATACATTTCTGCTGCAGACACGGCTCCAACACGGATGCCTGTCTGCTTGCTGGATTGCAAATTCACCTTATTTGCATGGTTTTCACCAGTAAATGAGGTGATTTGCATTATTCTGTTGCATCTGTGCCGGAATAGTACTGGGAGGCTAGTGCATGCCCCCAGCCTTGTTTATTGGATCTCATAGGCTCCGAACTCTGTGTTCAAGCTGTGCCACTATGCTTACATGGAGATTAGCTCCATGTAAGCTTTATTAAATCCTGGGGTATCACCTCCCATGTTCTCTGTAAATCTGCCAGTATGGTCACCCTGCAAATAAACAAAAACAAATGCCAGTTAATACCTTAATTGTCCTTGCAAGACCACTCATCCCTTCCCTCTCACTGCCTCCTGAAACAAGACTGCTGTCTGTGACACTACTGCCTTCCACTTTCTCTGAAAATCTACTAACATGGTCATTCTGCAAATAAACAAAAGCAAACATCAATTAGTACCTTCATTGTCTTCCCAAAGGCCTACCACTTGTGCATAAACTCCATCATTATCTCTTCCGGTTCCCACTGCATAATGAATTGTGACCCACTGCTACCATCACAAGAGGGAACTACAGCTTGCTCTTCTACTGACTGACCACCAGAGGCCACTGTAGATACATATAGGTTCCTCTACCACACTGCAGGACTTCCATCACCTAACAGACAGAGAGCCATAGAGGCAAATGGTAAACTGGGAGGAGATGGATGGGCATGGTGGTAGAGTAGGGACCATTGTTGCACCACAGGTATAGCTGTAGCAAATGCTGAATAAAATAATAATAATATTATAAATGGAGTGTAAAAAACTACAGATAAAAATATAAAAGGAACCTAGAGACAAAGAAAGAGAGAGACAGGAAAAATACTATTTTACTAATGTCTGTTGATCAGCTTTACTGGTATCTGAAGTTATGCACCTATACCAGAACACATAATACTGACTAGTTAGAGAATACCAGTTATTCTTATTGAAAGATGTGCATATAGGGGTGTAGTAGCAGCTTTATGCCCTTGGCATGGGAGGGGGGGGTAAGTGTACAACAATGTTCGGATAGTGCTGTTGGCCATAAGAGGACACGACAGACACATGGGGATATCCCCCCATGTGTAGTTTGTATGGAACAGGGACAAAGACAGGGCATGTGGACTTGGACAGTGTTGGTATATTTGCAGTCCAACATGTATATGGTGCCAGTGAGGTCTGCCAAAGACAGACAAGCAAGATGTAGCAGCACAAGCAGCTGCCAACATATGGTGGGCATCCACTGTAATATAGGCTGCTAACACCCTAGGACAGAACTGTTTATAATAAATAGTAGTATCAGAATCCCATTTGGTAGTGGCACCTGCATGGTGGGTTAACGCTTGGACAATATGATGCTATATATGCCTGATGTGTTGTACACCATCATGCTCTGTGGCAGTGGGCATGCTGTAAGGTCAGATAAATCTGGCCATATGTATGTAAGGTCAGATAAATCTGGAAATATGCATGTATGTGTGGAAAATAAGGATCCCCCTGAACATGTACTTTGTGCATGTGGGTAGCATGTCAGCATATTTACAGATGTGGCCAACAGTATATAGTACTGTTATAGATGCATGTTATAGGTTCCTGTACAGAATTACAGCAATGAGTAATATAATGCTCCTGCAATATATAAAACTAACAATTGGATGACAGGAAGCATACTCATCCCTGTGGAGAGATGATCCATTTTCATCCATTATAGGAGCTTGTTCTCAGCAAACTTCTCCTGAGCTGAAAATCATTGACCTGCTACATGGCTATGGTTTCTGAAGGCATAGAATGGGGTGTGCCTCTCAGGTGGTGCTCCATTATGAGTCTGGACTTCTACAGTGACCACAGGGAGCACTTAATGGTGTCTCTTATGAGGTTCCCCTGCCTTTCTAGGGCAGTGACTGCTTCTGTTGCCATCTACCATTTTGGGGAGTAGTGAGTGCTGGCACTACTATAGTGATGTGAGGAGGTAACATTTTGACCCTCCATGCCAATGGGAAGAAGAGGTCAGAAAAAGTGCACCTGAGATGTATAGTACTTATGTTGGGCAGGTTGCTGCCCTGTTAGTTCAGATATAGTTAAATGGGTTCTTGCAGGACATTTAATTCATGATACTTATGTTTCTTGTTAATACTTTAATCTCAGGAGCAGATTGCACAGAATGAGCTCCTGTATCTGAGGAGACTGTAGCATCTCTCCAGATACAAGCTCGAGTATGATGTCTGTCATCGTATAGTTAGTTTTGTATGTCATAGCACCATTGCAGTACCTATTGCTATATTATTTGGGGTTACCTGTAATGCACATATATAATTACACTAATGCCTGATGTGGCCTCTATATTTTTGTTGGCTTGATAACCCACATTTGCATTCTACCTATTCAAGGGATCCCCGTATTCTACATTTGCATATGGATTGGCAGCTCAGTCTGCTTGTACAGTATATCCACTGTCACATGTTGCTGGACATGCACGGCTGTTGGTGCAGTAATCCTCTATGACATCACCACAGGGCAGGAAGGATATGTACCTCATTATTTTGGATGTGCAGTGTCCCACCATTTGCTATGCAGGTGCCACTTCCATCTAGCATACCAATGGCATATGTGCATTACAATCGTTCCTTCCCATGGTGTGTGTCAGCTTTCATTATGGTGTTTTCTCCAGCATATGTTGACAGTTGCCTCTGTTGTCAAAAATTATTTGTCTGGTTTTGGTACACCTCACTTGTTCCTTTTAAATTCTAGTCTGAATACAGTCTGACAGTGTCCAAGTCCATATGGCATGTCTTTGCCTGTCCAGTGCAATGTACTCATGGAAGCATGCTCACAAATACCTTCCATATAATTTTATGGCCAACAGCACTAACCAAGCTTTTTTGCACATCATTCTCCCCCCACCCCAGGCCAAGGGCACAGTGCTGCTGCACCCCTGTATGTGTATCTGGAACACACCCTCTATGACCTGTTATGGCAAACAGCAACACCCTGCCACTGTTGTAACCCCAGGCCAAGGTTACACTGCTGCTGTTGCTGTTGCTATATCCTTGAACACCCATCATCCAAGAAGAACACTGGACAGTCTATACCTAATCAGCAGTATTGTACTTGACATAGAAGCATACCTATCAAGCTGTTTAGTCCATCTGCTGATATCTATAAGAGTGCTCATCAGATGCAGACATGATAGTAATCTCTCTCTCTCTCTCTGTTTCTCTCACTCTCTCTCTCCTCTATGACTCCATACCTCTGTTAAATTTTTGTTCTATCACTCCATTTATACTATTTTGTAGGTATTGGGGACATTGCGGACTGGTGATTTGGCACCCACATTTTCACATGCAGACAGTCTTTGTGTGGCTTGCAGAGTTGTACTACTCCTTAACATTACCTTGTGTGCCATTTAAAGCAGGTTCTAGTGGGGAAGACAGTCATGGAGTAAATAGCAACTTCCTGGATCTAGTCTAGGCAATGTGGCATGAAATGGATGCCACCCTGTCACCATCCTGGTGTTTCCTTTCCTTGTTTACACAAAGACATATCTCCCCCCACTGGCACTGTCATTTTCATGAGCAGATTTCTCAATTAGTTAATCCATGATGTGTGAAATTCCTACTTAATTGATAATTACCTTTGACCATCCCTCCCCTGTTTGTTGTCCATTCTGCCCCATCAACACTTGTCCTTCCTCAGTATGTCTATGTATCCATTGTAACAACCCCCTTGTGTCAGAACCTCCCCTGTTAGGCTTTGTCCATGTTTTATGTTTGATCCTGTGTCTCTGCCTCCAAATATCTGCTGTCTTTCCATCTCTGCCCTCCCTTTACATCCTTCCTACTCTATCCTTCTTGATAAGAAAAAGGAAAAAAATGACACCTCCTTTAAAAATATATCTTTTCTCCCATATTCCAAGCTTTCTTTCCCTAAACCCTTCTGTATGTTCCTCTACTTGTTCTCCCCCCTTTCTGACTTTCATATACACTCATATTTCCTCCCCATTTCAATGAATACAATTTCACAGGATCATTGCTGTGAGACACTTTTTGGGGCTCACAGAGTTGTGAAGTTGTTCTCATGCACAGAAATACTCACATTCACACACCATGTTTGCTATTGCTGTCTGAAAATTGTTTATCCACTCTCACAAAATATCTCACACCCAGCCATCACTATCATTTCTGCAAGTGGGTTTCTTAATCAATTAATGCTTGAGGTGTGAAATTCCTTCTTCTTCCTAACTGATAATTACCTTTGAGCCACAGGATGCCTCCAACATCTTCGCAGTAGCACTTGAGCGATCTTGTAAGGTTTGCTTCTGAATTCAGGGTATAACTTCAGTGGACATCACAAGCCTGGAAGACCATCACTCTAACTAAGGAACAAATTATAATGGTGAAGCATATCAAATTTAAACTGCAACTTTGCCTTGATGTGATTGTGCAAAGAGGATAAAATATGATCAAAGCTGTTATAACAGCAGCAAATGCATATTGCTACTTAAGCTTTCAAATCAGCATTTTACATAATTCTAAAATTTTAAAAATAATTTTTCTTACTTATTTCTGTTATTAACTTTATTGCCTACAGTTACAAATCAGTTGTCATATCTGCTCAAAATGAAAGACCTACAAGGCTGCCCTTTGTTGTATAACACTTTTTTCACTGCAAGACAGCAATGCTCAATTTGTGATTCACAAAACTATCGCTTATTTGACTTTTTATACTTAGCATTGTGGCATAGTAGTATTTCATCTACTCAACATCTAACTTTAAAATATTCTCAAAATTGTAAAATATAAATTACATGCAATCATTGTGCTATGGGTCAAAGCTGAAAAGGGGCTTCAGGCAGGTTTACTTAACTTGTCAACAAATAAATGAACATAATAAGTACAATAGGTGGAGGGACTATTTTAAATTAAAATGTTATTTTAAACTCTCTAATGATTAAGTGCTTAAAATAAAAACAACGGATGAACATCCTAATTTCCTTCAGTATGAGCAGTATTAGAAAGAGGCTGTGAGGCCTCTGCTTGTAGTTTCTGGTGTCAGAATACCTCACTGTGCCTTACCTTTGCCTAGAATTACCTTAGGTATTATTACTTGCATGTATAAAGCTTCATGTGCACATGTATTTTAATGCTATCCATCATACCATGTAACACATAACCTGCAGACAACCTTGGTATTTTGCATTGTTTTTCATGATAAATATACTAATGGCAGACAGTTTCAAGGTGTGAACCTATGCACTTCTTATTTCATTATACACATGTTTTCAGGAACACTTCATGCATCTTCTCCTCAAAAAGAATTAGAGAATCAGCAAGATTTAGCTAAAGGAAACTAAATAAATAGCCCACTAAAAACTGGCAAAAGTAAAGAAGCATATGATTCAGTGTCAGGATCTGTGAATTGGGCTGTTCTGTATCTTCAACTGGGAGAATATTTTTCCTCACTCTCAGGTCTTCAATCCTCCCCAGCCCCCTTAGTGACTCATTTGTACCACCACTGGGTGACAGCTAGAGGGCAAGAGCCCTATGGCCCATTCATTCTTAGACAGGGGTGTCAGTTTAAGATTTTTTAGATTTAAACATTATCAAGTTAGCTTAATAAGTAATTCAAACATAAAAAGTATATAGCATTGATTATGTAGCATAGAAGGAAGAAGGCCTAACAATGGTCTAGATGACCTGAGTTGAGTTTTCATTCATTCTTCACAGGAAATGAGAGTCAAGTCCATTTATTTGAAGGAGCCCTTACCTTCTCAACTAACTTTCTCTCATTCTGCCTCACCCCATGGTGGCTACTTTGAAGGGAGTACCTAGGAAACTCTCTATAGTGTGCCTCTATATTTCCCCAGGATAGGCATCCTGATCCACATGCTGTGTGAGCTACATGGACTTAATAGCTGCCACCAGCAGTCCTCTCAATATACGTGTTGTGGTTGGTGGTAGAACAAATCACACCAGCTCCATCCCATCATTGATGGGTGAACAAGTAACAAACATTTACTTTTATTCTCCCCTGCTGCAGCCTTTCCATCACCTGAGCCACTAACTGAACTCAGGTAATCTAGACCATTGTTAGACCCTCTTCCTTCTGTGCTATGTAGTAAAAAATATATACTTTTTATGTTTGAATTACTTATTAAGCTAACTTGATAACTTTTACATCTATTTACTAAGAACTTGGGCTATAATTGAGAGCTGCTGATTTTTTTGTAACTTTTCTGACCCCACCCCCTGCCTGCTGACTACCAAGCCTCTCTTCAATCACACATTATACTGTCTGATGGAGGCTGTTATCCAGGCAGCCATAATGGTGCTTTCTGCTTTTGCAGGCAGTCTAACACTTATCTTTTCATTGTACACCTAACACCACCCTTGGTGGTAGTGCTGTAAGTGCTGATATCACTGTCTTGTCTAAATGCTTTAATAGGGACTATTATCATCAGCTTGTGCAGCCATGCATATATCTTCCCAGTACTGGCTCATTACATTATAACAGGGCTTTGTTCTCCACCAGATGCCCTGTCAGCTGGGAAGTGGAGTAAATTAGATGGAAAACACCATCCCTCCTCACCAGAATGAGTACAGTGTATCCTCTCTATCTACACCATCAGTATCCAAGAGTCTAGTAAAACTCTGTTTCATGCACTGTAGATCACCAGTACAGGATGAAGTGATGGGTTTTTAAAGTTGTTTTGAGAAGTCTTCTAAATGTTCAAATTCTAGTGACTCAAAGGCTGGTTGATTGTTGAGTGACTTAAATGAGAAGATCTTGTTTATTTAATTTACTGTCAATGCACCCCATCTGAAATAATATTTTAAGAAATATAATTTTAGATCTGTTATATTTGTTTTAACTTCCTTTGTCTTGAAATGATTGCGTATTGAGGATGTGTTGTTTTTCAGTTTAATAGCCTGCATATTTGAACAGGAGTATAGAGTATACAAAGAGCACCTCATTTAATTGGATCAGGAGCTGGAGAGAAGAGTCAAAAACGGCACAAAAGACAACACGGAGGACAAGATAGGAAGGAAAAAATATAGTTTGAAGAGACTGAGCAAAAGTAGTCAGGTAAGTGCAGGCTAGGGGGACAACAGATGGAAGGTAAGTGCAAAGAAGGGGAAGATGTGATATTCGGGAAACAATGACATATGTGAGGGAAGGAATTGGAAGATATAGCCAAGGAAGAGATGACAAAGGAAATAAAGTCAAGGTAGAGAGGTAGTGGAAGGCAGCAGGGCTGAGTGATGATGGGGAGTCAGAAGTTATTGCAGAGGTAGTCATGCAGTTGGCAACATCAAAGGGAGAGCAAGGGCAGGAAGGAGCACTATGTTAGAGGGAAGAAAGGAAGTGGAGTTAGATTCAGAATGTGATTAGGATATTGAATAATCTAGGAAGTCAGTGAGCAAGTGCACATAGTGCAACGAAGAAGAAAGCAAGAAGGCATAGGCAGTGAATAAAGAAGGTGTGCTAAGTATGAGAGGCCAGTAACTAAAGGTATCATGTTTGGACTGTGGAAGAGTAACAATCTGGTGAAGGGTGACTGATAGGGAAGGGGCAATAAAGTAAAGCTTAATGTATGCTCAGAGCAGAGGAGGAATAATATGGGTAAGGAGTAGAATTTGCATAGGAGGGAAGTGAAAAATCCAGAGGAAAAAAGGTGTCTGGAAAATAAGAGAAGAATGATCTATGAGTAGAAACAGCTGGAGAATGTTGATAAGAAGGATGTATGAAGAATGAGAAAGGGATAAGATGTATCATAAGGGGTGAGGGAAGCAGCACAGAAAAATAAAAGTATGAAGAGTGGTGAGGCCCTGGGGAAGAAATACAAGAAGGCAAGAGCTACTGCTGGGAGACAGAGGGGATTAAATTGACTGGAAATTAATCATCTAGAAGGTTAAAAACCCTGATAATAGATATAAGTGGACATATTATAGTGAAACATTCTTCAGAGTTCAGAATTAGCAAGACATAGGAGGAGGTGACCTGTGTGGTTATCAAAGGGGAGGAGCTGGTATACATTTTGGAGCCTGTATGCATCAAAGATCTGCCAGAGGAAATAGACAAGGAAGTAGTAAACAGGGCAAGAAAGGCAGAAGAAAAGTGATAGGATCAGGGGTGAAGGTAGCATTCTCAGAAGCATTCCACGTGACAGCAGCCATCATACCAATAAAGGAGATGAAATCATATGACTGACTGTGACAGTTGTCAAAAGAGAAGGTGTTATGATTGTTTAGAAGATGGGGAGGGGAAGCCACAGATGTAGAAGATACGATACAAACTCTGGCACTAGTTAGGAAGATAAAATGGGTTTATAAAATATCAGAAGACTAAACAAGCATAATTCAGATCATGATTAGATAGTATCACAATGGAAGGAAACTGAGGATGAAGACAGGGATCTGCAAGAGGTGACACAAGCATGGTGGGTGGCTTGTTACTGACAGTGTCAGTTAAATAAGAACTAAGGATAAATGGTATGGGACAGACAGATGCCAGTATAAGAGATTTTTTTTTAGTTAACCAGGAAAGTCCAACTTGGAACAAAGCCAATTTTCAGCAGAGGCCTGGGGAGAAGCACTCCTGATACATGTTTTTGGTCATAGGAGGAAACCCACATAAACACAGGGAGAACATGCAGATTCTGCATAGAAAGTACTTTAGCTGGGAATCGAACCAAAGAACCTCTTGCTATAAAGCAACAACACTACTGCTACACCGTCCAACAAACAACATATTTATTTAACAAATGTTAAATAAATAAATAAAAATAAATAAATAAATAAATAATAGTATATGAGATGTTTAGAAATGACACAAGAGGGGAAAAATGCAGGATACAGGGGGGTTTACATGAAGGAATGAATATAATGAGCTTAGCTCTCAACCTCTTAGCACAAAATATCTGGACAAAGCCAAAAATAATGGGGGGGACAAAGCCACAAAAAAAATGGACACATTTTAAATACTCCTCTTGTAAACTTAGAAAGCTGGTAGAATGAAATAGCTTGTGTTACCATACATTTTCTGATGGATATGAAGCCTTAAACTCAAATGATTATCATCATTTAGTGAATTCAGTCCTCACTTATTCACCACAAAAATCCAGAAAATCACACATTTTCTGAGGCACAGACCAAAAATATGAGGCCAAAATCTGGACATTCTGTGAAAATCTTGATAGTTGAGAGGTATGATAATGAGCCATAGAGGAGGAGCACCAACCCATAATTTGGTAAGGGATCAAAACCAGTGGAAAGGCCCTCGCAATTAGGGTACATATAAGGGTTTCTCTTGAATAAATACAATTTATCAACCCCCCAGAAGTGTCCAAAGAGGTTGAAGAAGATGAAAGACTCTGTGAGAGAACAGAAGTGTAAGGTAGAAGAAAGATGGTTACACTCACAAACACAAACACACACATACACACTCACACACAGTATCTGAGCCTTTCAGGAACAAGGTGGGAAATGACAAGCTTCACAGGTGAAAGGGAGTCAGAGATGATTGAAGTCTTGGGCCATGAGGAGCTCTGTCAGCTGGATATGGGACTGGACCTAAAGGAAAAGAATTATGGACATTGTCCTGTCTAAGGTGCAAGGTTTGGAATGCCAAATTGAAGTATCAGTTATACAGTAGTGACCAGGCATTGATTGTTACTGTTAAAGTGACACCCCCAACCACATGTGTAAAAAACACAGGAAGTAAGACCTTTTTAAATATATAGTAGAAATGAGGAAGACCTCACTAAGCTGAGATAAGTGGGAAGGGGATTATAAAACAAATATGGAATGAGCACTTCTTCTGGCTTTTCCTGGTTAGGGGTTGCCACAGCAGATCACCTGTCTGCTCATGACTGGCAGTGGAGTTTTACAGTGTCAAGTTGCCAGGCCAGTGTCCAACCTTCCACAGAAGGCACACACACACACTCATGCCTAGGGCCAATTTAGAGTGTCCAATCCACCTACAGCATGTCTTTGGGATGAAGCCAGAGCAAACCCATGCAACCACAGGGAGGACATGCAGACTCTGCACAGAAGGCATCCCAGCCGAGAATTGAACCAGAGAACTTCTTGCTGTGAGGCAGCAACACTAACTGCTGCACCACCACGGCTACACTAGATATGGAATGAGCACTGCATATCTGTTTTCAAAAAAGAAGGCAAGGGCAGGTAACATACTGGGTGAATGCTAGGCAGAGTGGGTTTATTAGATGATGGACTCCATTGGGAGAGGGAAAAGGGAGAGATTCAAATGCCTCATGTAAGGGAGGACAACCCAGATGGATAAAATGGCATACTTCAGAAGTTGCTTAGGAATCTTGCCAATATGCTAACAGATTCTCTGATCAATACTTTCAACAGGTCATTAACTAGAGTAGATGTGCCCAGAAGACTGAGCTTCATAGGTAGGTACTAGGCTATCTTCACAAAGGCATTTATAAGCCTAGCTAGAATGTGTTGGCTTTCGCCACCCCCCTTAGATTAGTTCCCTGTGCCTCTGTCCTGCAGAGCCACTGAAGTGATCCCAGAGGTAAACTTTCTGTTTCCCATCCTCTCGTCAAGATTTATTTTGAAGAGTGTTAGCAAGGAGCTCTGCCTAATGTAGGTTGGGATCTTGTTCCAAAGCATGGGAAGTCTCTGGGACAGGAATTTGGACTTCAAGGTCTTTGACTGGGCCCTGGAGAAATAGCTGCTGTGGAAACTTCAGCTGGTGGTCAAAACAGGGATGATGAATTAAAGTACAGCATGGTTGAAGGGCAGGACACGGAGTCTTATTTTAAGATGGTTGATGTCTCAAATAAGGTAGGTGTCTAGTCAGTGCTGCAGTTATCAGTCTCAGGGCCAATAATCTGCAGTATATTAAATTCAGACATTATTGTGCAAAGAGGGAACCACATCAAACTTACTACTCTTGATGAAGTATATCTGCAGCAGTAGGTTTACTAGCACAGAGGCAAGCTGACACTGGCATCAAAGTACTGAAACAGACCCATTGTGCCAAAAGTGTCAGCTGGGGAAATGAAGTGGTACTGGCCAGTACAAGAGTGTGGGACTTAATGCTATCTGCATACATCTATAGCTCTTTATTGCCAATCTTGGACATAACACTTTGCTATGTTTGTCACTGGAGACAAGTGATCGTGTATGTTGCTAGTTCTGCTGGAGGTGCAGAGGCATGATGTGGTGTGTATAATAAGAAGGTGTTCATGCCATGTAGATGACTTAATTGCAGGTCACACTATTATGGATTTTGATAAGGTGCTGCAAAATGTTTGCTCATGGAACCCCATGAGTCATTGGTCCTGGTCCCTTGAAATGAGTAACTGTAAAGCTCTGCCCCTTTCATGAGGTCAAGAATCCTGCCAAGCAAAATGATATGTCCAAGACTGACTACTAACGAGCAGGAGGGCTGATAAGAAATACATAGGTTAGAGGTTGTCGGGAAGCAGATGACCGGTTGCAAAAAAAAAAATAGATGCAAGGATAGAAAAAAAAAAAGAAGAAATTCACTCAGAAATGCTGTTTAGTTTCCACAGAAAGATTACTAATAAGGCCAAACACTGACATGCAAAGTTCTAGATTTTGGCTACAAGATCTGTATATCAACTATTAGATGAGTGGTCTATAATTCATGACCAAATAGAAGGTAAAGGATCAGGAATGGTTTATAAAGTCTGCACTGGGCCATCAGAACTATGATGAAGGGGTCATAGCAACAATTAGCATAATTCCTGGGTGCATCCTCATGGTTATGTACTCCGGATGTAAAGAAGCAATGCTGTCACTCTACCAGATCCTGGCTAGGCTGCACCCTGATATATGCAGTTCCAGAAGCCATGTAGTGATACGAACTTTGGGCTGCAGAGAGGAGTCCCGAGCACAGCTATCTCAAGGTCATGTGGGACTGAAGGGAAGAGCATGGTCAGACGTTAGAGCAGATACAGCTGTTGGCATTATGAACCAGAAGTGACAGGCAGGACATGAAATGGAAGCATGACATCATGGCAGGAAAATGTGAAATGGTCACCCTGAACAGAAAGTTTGGCGGGTAGATGTGAGCACAGACAACATATTCTAGTGGCCAGCTACTCCCTGCATTGTGATATCACATCTTCACAGAGAGAGTTGCCGATGCATGGAATGGGCTAGAAGAATGAATAATGGACAGAGAATACTTGCAGTTATTCAAAAGGACATGGGTAAAGTTGATAAAGAATGAAGTGGAAAGAGAAATGGAAGAGAAGTAGAATGTTAAAGTCACTTAATGGACAGATTACACATGCTAATTGTCTCACTTTGCCATTAGAAGACAAGTGTAATGTAAAACAATATTGATCTTAATATACACTCAGGGAGTCTCTACTGCTCTCTTGTGCTGGGTTAGGGAATAACACAACACTAGTCTATATTCAAAGTAATGCTATGGGCACCTTAAAATATACTAGTGTCTAAAGTAGATACATTTCAGGAAAACTGAGCAAAACCTAACAAACAAGTTTTGCATTCTGTTGGCTTGCAAGATCGAACTCTACAGGCACAGTTATATAAACTGAAATGTTAATTAGGAAGAATTATCATTTAAACTCACATTGTTGGAATTCAAAGAAGCTGTTCTTTGTGATATTTGATAAATTACTTACTAATTTTTCATAACACTTCATTTTTCACCTGGCACTTTATCTAAATATTGTCTGACTCACTACAGATCCAATTATGCAGAATCTGAATCTACTGATTTCAAATGATAATTATATTCACTCAGAATGTATTTGTTTTTCATTGCAATCCTATATGTAAAAAGTATTTCAGCATTATGACATTTTCAGCTTTGCCAGAAAGATATTAAGTAGATTTGTAATATAATGCACTTTCTGTACCCTGCAAGCAGAAATATTAGATCTGTAGCAATTATTTTTTTTTCCCAAAGGACATGTTAAGACATAAAAATAAATAATAAAAATAAAAATAAATAAAAATAAAACATAAAAGGAACATGTAAGATGGAATATTTTTTTATGTTTTTCTCGAAAGGGCATGTTAAGACATAAAAATAAATAATAATAAATAAATAAAAATAAAACATAAAAAGAACATGAAATATGGAATAAACATATCACTCACACAGTCCAGGAGACCATTAAGGAGCCTAGCCCAAATTCCCTTAAAGCACTGTGTGGTTAAGTGAATAACTGAAGGTCATTCAGTAGGCAAATGAAGAAGGAAAGATTAATAACTTGTACCCTTGGAACAGGAAGGACCTCATTATCAAGTCAGAGCTTTAGTCCTTTGTCTTAACTCTTAGCTGTCACTGGTTTACAACCTCACATTTGAACTTCAGCACCTTAGCTAACAGCACTAACTGCAAATAGCTATATTAAAAATCTTGGGTCAGAAGTCTCTGTTCCTTTTTCATACATTTGTATCAATACATTATATCCCTGAGATTCATTCTAAAATAGGTTCACATAGCAATAACCCACGCCTGGCTGTGGGTAATGCTGGATTTACCTACGGTTGGCGTGGTTTGACACCCAGAAGTGGGTTATTGCTATTATACCATGACATTATTTAAGAAAAGAAACTATTACTTTTCTTAAATAATGGCATAGTATAATGCCTGTTTACTGCCCTTCCGCACATGTCTGGCATCCGCGGCAGTTCTGATGTACTGCGCAGTACATCAGAGCTGTGGGCAAAAGCAATGGAGAAAGCAAGATCTCCGTTGTTTTTTTTTTTTTACTGTTTCGCTATGTTAAATGGGTTTAACATAGCGAGACAGCTTTAAAATAAGCAACGGAGATGTCCGTTGCTTATTTTAAAACTGTCTCGCTTTGTTAAACCCATTTAACATAGCTAAAAAGCAACGGAGATCTTGCTTTCTCCGTTGCTTTTTTTTTTAAAACCTGTCTCGCTATGTTAAATGGGCTTAGCATAGGGAGACAGCTTTAAAATAAGCAACGAAGATCTCTGTTGCTTATTTTAAAGCTGTCTCGCTATGTTAAACCCATTTAACATAGCGAGACAGTGTTTTAAAAGTAGAGTTATACTAATGGAAAAAAGTCCGGGCGACCGGACCTTTTTCCATTAGTATAACTCGATTTACAATGTGCACGCTGGCCAATCAGCATGCACGTTTTGGGGGGGGGTCATGGTATAATAAGTAATTAATCACCATGTGGACATGGAGAGCATTGAGAAGCCTGGCTCAAATACCTTGGAACACTGTCAGAATTAAAAGACTTACTCAGAGCCTGGCCCAATTCCCTAGGAACACTGTCTGATTAAATGACTTGATCAGAGTTTGGCTCAATTCGCTAGGAGCACTGTCTGATTTAATGACTTACTCGGACCCTGGCCCAATTCCTTAGGAGCACTGTCTAATTAAATGACTATCTCAGATCCTGGTCCAATTCCTTTGGAGCAATATCTGATTAAATGACTTTCTCAGAGCCTGGCCCCATTCCTTAGGAGCACTGTATGATTAAATGACTTGCTCAGAGTCTGGCACAATTGCTTTGGAGCACTGTCTGATTAAATGACTTGCTCAGAGCCTGTTCCAATTCTCTCCAAGCACTGTCTTGATTAAATCACTTGCTCAGAGCCTGGCACAGTTCCCTTGGAGCACTGTCTGATTAAATGACTAGCTCAGACCCTGGCCCAATTCCCTCGGAGCACTGTCTGATTAAATGTCAGCTCAAAGTCTGGCCCAATTCACTTGTCTTGATTAATTGACTTGCTCAGAGCCTGGCCCCATTCCTTTGGAGCACTGTCTGATTAAATGACTTGCTCAGAGTCTGGTCCAATTCCCTCAGAGCACTGTCTGATTAAATGATTTTCTCAGAGCCTGGTCCAATTCCCTAGTAGCACTGTCTGATTAAATGACTAGTTCAGAGCCTGGCCCAATTCCCTTATAGCACTCTATGATTAAATGACTTACACAGAGCCTAGACAATTCACTTGGAGCACTGTCTGATTGAAATGACTAGCTTAGAGCCTGACCCAAATCACTTGGAGCACTGTCTTGATTAAATGACTTGCTCAGAGCCTGGCCCAATTCCCTAGGAGCACTCTCTGATTAAATGACTATCTCAGAGCCTGGCCCAAATCACTTGGAGCACTGTCTTGATTGAATCACTTGCTCAGAGCCTGGCCCAATTCCCTAGGAGCATTTTCTGATTAATGACTATCTCAGAGCCTGGCTCAATTCCCTTGGAGTACTGTCTGATTAAATGACTAGCTCAACGTCTAGCCCAATTCCCTTGGAGCACTGTCTTGATTAAATGACTTGCTCAGAGCCTGGCCAATTCAGTCAGAGCAATGCCTGATTGAAATGACTAGCTTAGAGCCTGGCTAAATTCTTTGGAGCACTGTCTTGATTAAATCATTTGCTCAGAGCCTGGCTCAGTTCCCTAGGATCACTGTCTGATTAAATGATTAGCTCAGAGCCTGGTCCAATTCCCTCGGAGCAATGTCTAATTAAATTACTTGCTCAGAGTCTGGTGCAGTTCCCTAGGAGCACTATCTGATTAAATGTCTAGCTCAACATCTGGCCCAATTCCCTTGGAGCACTGTCTTGATTAAATGACTTGCTCAGAGCCTGGTCATTGCAGTCAGAGCACTGCATGATTGAAAGTACTAGCTTAGAGCCTGGCGCAATTCCCTTGGAGCACTGTCGATTAAATCATTTGCTCAGAGCCTGGCCCAGTTCCCTAGGATCACTGTCTGGTTAAATGACTAGCTCAGAGCCTGACCCCATTCCCTTGGAGCACTGTCTGATTAAATGACTTGCTAAGAGCCTGGCCCCATTCCCTAGGAACACTGTCTGATTAAATGACTTGCTCAGAGCCTGGCCGATTCTCTTGGAGCACTGTCTGATTAAATTACTTACTCAGAGCCTGGCCAATTCAGTCAGAGCACTGTCTGATTGAAATGATTAGCTTAGAGCCTGGCCCAATTCCCTTGGAGCACTGTTTTGATTAAATCCCTTGCTCAGAGCCTGGGCCAGTTCCCTAGGAGCACTTTCTGATTAAATGACTAGCTCAGAGCCTGGTCCAATATCCTCAGAGCACTGTCTGATTAAATGACTATGTCAGTGCCCTGCCCAATTCCCTTGGAGCACTGTCTGATCAAATGACTTGCTCAGAGCCTGGCCTCATTCCCTAGGAACACTGCCTGATTAAATGACTTACTCAGAGCCTGGCCAATTCAGTCGGAGCACTGTCTGATTGAAACGACTAGCTTAGAGCCTGGCCCAACTCCCTTGGAGCACTGTCTTGATTAAATCACTTACTCAGAGACTGGCACAGTTCCCTAGGAGCACTGTCTGATTGAAATGACTAGCTTAGAGCCTGGCCCAATTCCATTGGAGCACTGTCTTGATTAAATCACTTACTCAGAGACTGGCCCAGTTCCCTCGGAGCACTGTCTGATTAAATGACTTGCTCAGAGCCTGCCCCCATTCCCTCGGAGCATTCTCTGATTAAATGACTATGTCAGAGCTCTGCCCAATTCCCTCACAGCACTGTCTGATTAAATGAGTAGCTCAGAGCCTGGTCCAATTCCCTCGGAGCACTGTCTGATTAAATGACTAGCTCAGACCTTGGCCCAATTCCCTCAAAACACTGTCTGATTAAATGTCAGCTCAAAGTCTGGCCCAATTCACTTGGAGCACTGTCTTGATTAACTGACTTGCTCAGAGCCTGGCCCCAAATTCATTGGAGCACTGTCTGATTAAATGACTTGCTCAGAGCCTGGACCAATTCCCTAGAAGCACTGTCTGATTAAACGACTTGCTCAGAGTCTGATCCAATTCCGTCAGAGCAGTGTCTGATTAAATGACTTTCTCAGAGCCTGGCCCAATTCCCTAAGAGCACTGTCTGATTAAATGACTATCTCAGAGCTTGGCCCAATTCCCTTGGAGCACTCTATGATTAAATGACTTACACAGAGCCTGGGCCAATTCCTTTGGAGCACTGTCTAATTAAATTACTTGCTCAGAGTCTGGTGCAGTTCCCTAGGAGCACTATCTGATTAAATGACTAGCTCAACGTCTGGCCCAATTCCCTTGGAGCACTGTCTTGATTAAATTACTTGCTCAGAGCCTGGCCCAGTTTCCTAGGATCACTGTCTGATTAAATGATTAGCTCAGAGCCTGACCCCATTCCCTTGGAGCACTGTCTGATTAAATGACTTGCTAAGAGCCTGGCCCCATTCCCTAGGAACACTGTCTGATTAAATGACTTTCTCAGAGCCTGGCCCCATTCTCTCAGAGCACTGTCTGATTAAATGACTTACTCAGAGCTTGGCCAATTCAGTCAGAGCACTGTGTGATTGAAATGACTAGCTTAGAGCTTGGCCCAATTCCCTTGAAGCACTGTTTTGACTAAATCACTTGCTCAGAGCCTGGTCCACTTCCCTCAAAGCACTGTCCGATTAAACGACTATGTTAGTGCCCTGCCATTTTGATTAAATCACTTGCTCAGAGCCTGGGCCAGTTCCCTAGGAGCACTGTCTGATTAAATGACTTGCTCAGAGCTTGGCCCCATTCCCTAGGAACACTGTCTGATTAAATTACTTACTCAGAGTCTGGCCAATTCAGTCAGAGCACTGTCTGATTGAAATGACTAGCTTAGAGCCTGGCCCAATTCCCTTGGAGCACTGTCTTGATTAAATCACTTACTCAGAGACTGTCCCAGTTCCCTAGGAGCACTGTCTGATTGAAATGACTAGCTTAGAGCCTGGCCCAATTCCCTTGGAGCACTGTCTTGATTAAATCACTTACTCAGAGACTGGTCCAGTTCCCTAGGAACACTGTCTGATTAAATGACTTGCTCAGAGCCTGGCCCCATTCCCTCGGAGCATTGTCTGATTAATGACTATCTCAGAGCCCAGCCCAATTCCCTTGGAGCAATGTATGATTAAGTGACTTACTCAGAGCCCAGCCAAATTCCCTTGGTGCGCTATCTGACTAAATGAGTAGCTCAGAGCCTGGTCCAATTCCCTCGGAGCACTGTCTGATTAAATGACTAGCACAGACCCTGACCCAATTCCCTCGGAGCACTGTCTGATTAAATGTCAGCTCAAAGTCTGGCCCAATTCACTTGAAGCACTGTCTTGATTAGTTGACTTGCTCAAAGCCCGGCCCCATTCCCTTGGAGCACTGTCTGATTAAATGACTTCCTCAGAGCTTGGACCAATTCCCTAGAAGCACTGTCTGATTAAATGACTTTCTCAGAGCCTGGCCCAATTCCCTAGGAGCACTGTCTGATTAAATGACTAGTTCAGATCCTGGGCCAATTCCCTTAGAGCACTGTCTGATTAAATGACTATCTCAGAGCTTGTCCCCATTCCCTTGGAGCACTCTATGATTAAATGACTTGCTAAGAGCCTGGCCCATTCTCTCGGAGCACTGTCTGATTAAATGACTTACTCAGTGCCTGGCCAATTAATTCTAAGCACTGTCTGATTGAAATGACTAGCTTAGAGCCTGGCCCAATTCCCTTGGAGCATTGTTTTGATTAAATCACTTGCTCAGAGTCTGGTCCAATTCCCCTCAGAGCACTGTCTGATTAAATGACTATCTCAGAGCCTGGCCCAATTCCCTAGGAGCGCTGTCTGATTAAATGACTAGTTCAGAGCCTGGCCCAATTCCCTTAGAGCACTGTCTGATTAAATGACTATCTCAGAGCCTGGCCAATTAAGTCAGAGCACTGTCTGATTGAAATGACTAGCTTAGAGCCTGGCCCAATTCCCTTGGAGCATTGTTTTGATTAAATCACTTGCTCAGAGTCTGGTCCAATTCCCCTCAGAGCACTGTCTGATTAAATGACTTTCTCAGAGCCTGGCCCAATTCCCTAGAAGCGCTGTCTGATTAAATGACTAGTTCAGAGCCTGGCCCAATTCCCTTAGAGCACTGTCTGATTAAATGACTATATCAGAGCTTGGCCCCATTCCCTTGGATCACTCTATGATTAAATGACTTACACAAAGCCTGGACAATTCACTTGGAGCACTGTCTGATTGAAATGACTAGCTTAGAGCCTTGCCCAAATCGATTGGAGCACTGTCTTGATTAAATGACTTGCTCAGAGCCTGGCCCAATTCCCTAGGAGCACTCTCTGATTAAATGACCGTCTCAGAGCCTGGCCCAAATCTCTTGGAGCACTGTCTTGATTAAATCACTTGCTCAGAGCCTGGCCCAATTCCCTAGGAACATTCTCTGATTAAATGACTAGCTCAGAACCTGGCTCAATTCCCTTGGAGCACCGTCTGATTAAATGACTAGCTCAACGTCTGGCCCAATTCCCTTGGAGCACTGTCTTAATTAAATGACTTGCTCAGAGCCTGGCCAATTCAGTCAGAGCAATGTCTGATTGAAATGACTAGCTTAGAGCCTGGCCAAATTCCCTTGGAGCACTGTCTTGATTAAATCACTTGCTCAGAGCCTGGTCCAGTTCCCTAAGATCACTGTCTGATTAAATTATTAGCTCAGAGCCTGGTCCAATTCCCTCGGAGCACTTTCTGATTAAATGACTATCTCAGGGCCTAGGCCAATTCCTTTGGAGCACTGTCTGATTAAATTACTTGCTCAGAGCCTGGTCCAGTTCCCTCAGAGCACTGTATGATTAAATCACTTGCTCAAAGTCTGGTGCATTTCCCTAGGCGCACTATCTGATTAAATGACTAGCTCAACGTCTGGCCCAATTCCCTTGGAGCACTGTCTGTTTTAAATTACTTGCTCAGAGCCTGGTCATTGCAGTCAGAGCACTGTCTGATTGAAATGACTAGCTTAAAGCCTGGCCCAATTCCCTTGGAGCACTGTCTTGATTAAATCACTTGTTCTGAGCCTGGCCCAGTTCCCTAGGATCACTGTCTGATTATATGACTTGCTAAGAGCCTGTCCCCATTCCCTAGGAACACTGCCTGATTAAATTACTTGCTCAGAGCCTGGCTCCATTCTCTCCGAGCACTGTCTGATTAAATGACTTACTCAGAGCCTGGCCAATTCAGTCAGAGCACTGTCTGATTGAAATGACTAGCTTAGAGCCTGGCCCAATTCCCTTGGAACACTGTTTTGATTAAATCACTTGCTCAGAGCCTGGGCCAGTTCCCTAGGAGCACTGTCTGATTAAATAACTAGCTCAGAGCCTGGTCCAATTCCCTCAAAGCAATGTCTGATTAAATGACTATGTCAGTGCCCTGCCCAATTCCCTTGGAGTACTGTCTGATTAAATGACTAGCTCAGAGCCTGGCCCCATTCCCTAGGAACACTGTCTGATTAAATTACTTACTCATAGCCTGGCCAATTCAGTCGGAGCACTGTCTGATTAAAATGACTAGCTGAGAGCCTGGCCCAATTCCCTTGGAGCACTGTCTTGATTAAATCACTTACTCAGAGACTGTCCCAGTTCCCTAGGAGCACTATCTGATTGAAATGACTAGCTTAGAGCCTGGCCCAATTCCCTTGGAGCACTGTCTTGATTAAATCATTTACTCAGAGACTGGTCCAGTTCCCTAGGAGCACTGTCTGATTAAAAGACTTGCTCAGAGCCTGGCTCCATTCCCTCGGAGCATTGTCTGATTAAATGACTATCTCAGAGCCCAGCCCAATTCCTTTGGAGCACTGTATGATTAAGTGACTTGCTCAGAGCCTTGCCCCATTCCCTCAGAGCATTGTCTGATTAAATGACCTGCTCAGAACCTGGCCCAGTTCCCTAGGAGCACTGTCTGATTAAATGAGTAGCTCAGAGTCTGGTCCAGTTCCCTCGGAGCATTGTCTGATTAAATGACTTGCTCAGAGCCACAAAGCTGGCAAAGGGAGGCTTAAAGGATTAAATCTTCTACCCCAGGGGAAGCAGCTCATTAACAGCTCATAGCTTTAATCCTCTGCTCGAATTGCCAGCCAATGCAATAGTTGCAGACAGAGTGCAGAAGAAAAGTAGTCTCATTCCAAAATCCTGTGAAATGTAATGTCCACAGTTAATTTACACTATCTTATCTCCTTCACGAAATGTACTTCTGAGCAAAAAATATATCTTGTTTGTGGAAGCTAAATGTTGCTGTCATTCAAGTATAACTAAAAAACTAATTTTCCTGATATGATATTTTGCTTGCTGTCTTATTTGCCTGTTCACTTTGCTGTCACGATAAGTTAATATATTAACTTACTTCTTGCCTAGCAAATGAAAATCCTGTTTCATCCAACTTCTTCTACTTGCATATCAATATGTAGGCTATGTATGTTATACATATCTGTAAACTGATTGCTTTTATTTTGACTGCAGTTACTCTTGGCTGAAAATTTGCCTCAGAGATCCATTTCACTTATTTTAAACTGTTAACTAACTGACTTAAATAGCATAATATGGCTGTCATTTTGATTTTTGACCAAGTGACTTGAAAGTAATTTTGTCCCTTCATATGAAATTGATTCTACACATGGCAAATACACCCTGTGTCATAAATGTGAATCAAGTATTATAACTAACTTAATTTCAACCTTTGAATCACACATATGCCAAGCTCAGTCATTCTAAACTCTCTTGACATGTCATGGATGATTAAATATATATACAATGAAAATAATCCCAGTCATCTTTTAGTTTTCACTTGTCATGTGGGAGGAAAATTGTTTATTTTTGTTATAAATAATGAATTCCTCTGATACCCTAGCATTAAGGAAATTAGGTGTGGCTTTAACCATAGTGGAGAATTTTAAACTGCAGGCTGCAACATTTGTTGATTATTCCTCAGAAAGTAAATAATTCAGGGATGAAGCAACTTTCTGTAGAAATGTAGATATTCAGAGGGGAAACATGAAATATGACAGACTTCCATGGATTTTTAGTATTGTGTTGTTTAATATTGCTTCTGACAGGTGAGAATTTGCATTTAGCAAATCCGTTTATACCATTTCATTATGTTTTATTGTGATATCTTGTCAATTAGCTTTGCTACCTTTTAGAAATAACCACAACTAATGCTAGATATACTGAAACTCCCAACAACCTTATGCACCTAAAATATAGCATTGGTTAAATACTGATAATGTAATATATGTAATTAGTTCTAAAGACAAGTCATGCAAATTTTATGGCATCTGGTTACCTTACATAGTAAAGTTATAAAAAACTTGGAAGAACTAAACAGGAAATTGCAAACATTCACACAAGTACAGTGACATGCTTTTTGTTTGTAGTTACTTGATGTACTGACTATAATGCTCAGTTTCTCTTTACAAAACTATTGAACCTTCTCTGCTCTGCCATTATCTTCTTCTGCTCTCTGATATTATAGTCTTTTTCACTCCAGTCACATCCATACTTATAATGTGGGGGATTATAATTACTGCTCTTGAAAAGTTGCTAGAATAACTAGTTTTGTAACTTAGTGTGCATTTTCAGAAGGATATGAAGTTTGAAATTCAGATGTCTGGCATTATTTAGTGACTTCATCCTCAGTAATTTGCCAGAAAACCACAAATTTTATGTGGAACACACCAAAAATAAAAGGCAAAAATCTGAACATTCTATGAAAATATGGATAGTTAAAATGTATTGTCCCATCCTTTAAATTGTGAACATTCAATAAAAGTAAGCCAGACACATGCTAACACAGCATTATACTTGAAAGGAATAAAACAGCACTTTGTACAAAGTTGTCATATATCGTGATTTTTGCAAAGGTTTGCCATATCAACAAGCACATGTCAAATGGGCAAGAAAGGCAGTATTGCCTGTATATGATTTATTGTTAGCAAAGGCTGCAAGGCTATAGTTATTGTTTCCAGATTATCTGTATATTGTGCAAATAATGCTATATTAATACACTTGACACAAGACATAATAATATAGTATCCAGAAATCAAGAGAATTATCACATAGGAGGTCTTTTATATAACTACATATATTTCCTCCCAGATCCACCACTCACCCGCCCTACTATTTATTCTGTACCCCACCATTTTCTACATGTATGCAGACAGGTTTGCATGACTAGGTCAGCAAACTAAGACTGTAAGCTGTGAACAAGTTTTATCATGGAGCCCTGATTTGAGTCTGTCAAGATCCACTGGCAAATTGTACAACTTGAATGAAGTCATTTAAACAGAGAGTGTTCCTAAAATGTAACCCTTGTCCCCAGTTGAATTACCTGGTTAATAAATAAAATAACACATTAGTAAATACAGTATAGTACTAATGGACTATATAGCTTCTGCTTTAACGCCACACAGTTCTAACTTCTCCCTTTCCAAATATTCAGAATAACTTAAGATAATGTATGTGCCATTAATGTGGATATAGCATTAAGTAAAGGTGATGTCGTACAGTGAAGTTTGTAAGTGATGTAGCTGTAAGTGTGTCCTGGAAGGGTATTGAAGGTGGGTATTTAGGACCTTATCACCCTCCCAATCTAGATGAGAAGAAAAAAAAGGTCAGTTGTTTGATCTGGTGCACCTTCCCTCCGATGGAGAAATGTTATGTCCTACTGCCCTTTTGCTATACTGCTTGACCTCACATTTATGTGAGGAACAGCAAAACAATGAACAAAAAATGGATCTACCAGTCATGATCTGTGAAATTTTGCACCTGGGTTAGTTGCTCCCTTCACCCCTTTCCTAGCTATACTTTTGCATTCCTACCCTTTTTTCAGATGACACCTGAGTTTGCATTTATACCACTATGACAGATTTGATGCCATGGAATCTTTTACATCCACATCACCTACCACAAACTCAAGAGATGGGACCTTATTTTAATGTCTCATCCAAAAGACAGCACATTCAGGAGTATATCAGCCTTCAACACTGCACTGGAGTCATAGCAATCCAGTGGCCTGCAGTAGAAACAGAACCCATAGCCTTCAGGTCTTCCAGAGCCAAATGTGAGTATGCTATCTGCCATGCCACTGGTACTGGTTTAAGTCTTCTGATGGGCAATGTATACAAACTGGTATGGCATTAAACTGTTTCCCGCTGAAATTTAATATATTGTGAATACACCTGTAACTAATTCCAAATTAGCTATGTGGTATATACATATTATACAATTATGTAACTCTAATTATAATCATTTTTATAATGAAATATGTCATAAATTTCCATTTAAATTTCTTTTATTTCAAATTTACCTTTTTGATTTCCTACAGTACTTGGTCATTACTTCTGACTCTGCCCTCCCCCCCAATCTGTTTTACACTTTAGACTGTGGTTATCATGACTAGAAGATTGCTGCTACTGGTATCATTCTTGGCTGCTGCAATAAAAATGATTATCTTAAGACAACTTTACTAATCCCACTCCCATTTAAGTTTAGGTCACAAGATAAAAGCAGCACAGTGTGGATAACAAGATACATAATGACAACATAATTCTACAGCTATGCTTGTACTGCCCAAAGCTTGAGTGTTCAGTCTGAGCCCTCCATCTTTTCTACCCTGATCCTCAGTCTGCCTACTTTTTTCCTACATCTTGTGGCCTTTGGCAAAAGCTGTTTTTGTAGGAGAGTCAACTTATATCATCATCATCATACTCTGATGAAGTTGTTGGCAAACTAATTTCTATATTACCCGAACAACTCTTCCAGCTTCCTGGCTTACTGCACTGTCCTTAGTCACTCAGCCTTCAGCGGGGGCTTGATCACTCTGTCCCATAGAGTCAATAGTTTGTTCAGTACCTTTTAATTATTTGCAATAGTTAACATTAGAAGGTCAGGTTTATGATTATGTATAGTTAATAACGGATCTACTTCAGAAGCTTGAAGCTTCAAAACTTCAAACTTCAAATGGCCGAGACCATAAGATCAAAGTTTTGAAACCTTGAAAACCTAATAAAAAAAAATCAAAACAAAACATTTTCTTTTTTACATGTTTGCAGGGGGCAAGCCCCCCTGCACCCCCACACCCCCTGCTAATTAAATATACCAACTCTGAGATCACAATACAATAAGGAAAATGTTAAATATGTCATTCTGCACTGTATGGCACTCTCCATTTAAAATGTTCAACGTTTCAAAACTTGGTCTTGCCCTTTTGAAGTTTGAAGTTTTGAAACTTAAAGCTTCTGAAGCAGATCCTAATAACATGTAGTACCCAACTGATTTTTTTTTAAACAGGTTCATGAAAAAGATTACAGAAAGGCCTCACTGAGACCAATGACTGGTGTCAAAACCATGGCCTTAAGCATAACACCCAAAAATGCGTCATCATCCCCTTTGGTAAAAACTCAGTTCCCACTAATTACCACATCAATAGGAGCCCACTGAACATTGCCAGTGTTATAAGAGATCTGGGGAAACAGGTTGACAGCAACCTCTCCTTCGACCACTACATTGCCACTGTGGTCAAAAAGTCCTTCTATGTGGTACATCTCATTAACAAGGGTTTTGCATCCAGGAAGAAAGAGATCATTGTCTCTCTCTCTACTCTTCCCTCATTAGACCAATCATCAAGTATAATGCCCCATTTGGCATGTACCTCACTAGACACCTGCAACAGCTGGAGTGGCCACAGAAGTACCTCCAAAGAGGACCATAGGCATTAAACACATGTCCTACACGGACAGACTCAAAAGACTCCAGCTATTCCCTGCTTGACTTACAAAGCCATGTCTGACCCAGCTCTGTTAGAAATGCTACATCTAAAGAAATTCCAATCCCTCTGCACCACACACTCCAGATACCTCAACCTCTTTACCACAATCAACAGAACATGCTGGAGGGACAGGTTCCTCACCCAGAGACCATGCTCTGGAATAGACTTCCCATACATGTCAAGCAGAGCACCTCGCTGATCCACTTCAAGAGAAATCTTGATGAGTGGCTGGGTAATAGAAAGTTCACCCCGAGGATCACTCCAGTGGCTCTACTTGATAGAGGCACTGGGAACTAACATCGGGTGGCACAATGCCAGGGCACTTCTATGGTCTAGGCTTGTAAAGGCTCCAGGGCCATTAGCCTAATACACACCTATGAACCTATGGGAAATGTAATGTGTTTCTGCATGTCTGACAAGCTAACTAGCACAAGTAAAACAGTGACATGGGGTGGAACAATATGCGAGCAATTCGCTACATCTCTGAAAAAAAAAACACTAATAGAATGAACTAGTACAGTTGACTTCTAAATTCTGCTATCCATTATAGCATATGTTGAAATGGTTAAACAAAAATCACAGCTCTTTGACCATGAGCTATATGTAATATGAGTGAATTAACAAAACAACCATAAACAAAATGAAGGACAAACAGGATCAAATACATAATAACATAACCAGTAAAAAAACAGCTGCTCAAAGGACTACTGTTGTAAGCAGAATAAAGTTACTATGGCAGCATTTCTTGAAATCAAACTGGAAGAAAATTAATTAATTACATCCTAAGATATAGTAAACATGTTTTAACTATTCAATGGCAAGGTGTAACCATGAAATCTAGTATATCGGCAAAAGTGCCGAAGAAGGGCTGTGGGTGGGGAGTGAGTCCTACAACACTCAGGTGCAGAGTATATCACATTTAAATGAAGAGATTCAAGCAACTAAAACTTCTAAAAATGTTCTCATAGAGTTACAATCAATGAGGCAGTGACTGTATTCCTACACTGACTGTCATCTTTAGTCCTGTATGAGTATGAGTGCATGTTGAGGAGGCATATTAATTGCATGTATCATTGTACATCATTGCCAGGGAAATAGATTGCTTGGAGAATTAATTGTCTAAACACCAAAAAAAAATACTTTTTAACTTTTTTGTAGTGCATGGATTACACTGATATGCAGAAAACAAATCAGTTAAGTGCTTCTATAGTCCAAGGTCCATTGTTAACAAACATTTAGCACCCTCAGCTTCAGTTGTTAAGATCAGAGATTATGCTAGGCAGTGAAACCTGCCAATACTGGCTAACAAACAATAGTGGTTGAATAAAAAAAATAGCTTTGTTTCAGCTTGCTATCTGTGCCATTAATTTGTCCCTGGCTTTTTCTAACATAAGAAATACTGTCCTGTCTGCTACTTAGAGTATTTCTTTTGGTTCGTCTTCATGTTTGCAGTTGTTTTGTCATGGATTCAGTTGTAGCTGAAGGAAACGCCAATGGTGTAAATGGCAGAGCTGGTGGATATTTTCTGTTTAATGAAGTTTTGAGGGAGAGAGAGAGAAAATGTGCCGCTTCTGATTTGTGGTCTACTGGAGGAGTCAGTACTTGAAAAATATATTTCTTTAAACATCACTCCTAGAGGGTAACGCATTGACAAGTTGCCGGCCGGCGGATTTGCTGAGGATGAGAGCGACCTGCTTTTGGAATGGAGACAGGTCGCTCAAGCATGTACTCTTAGCTGGTTAAAGATACTGAATAAGAAAAATAATAAGGTTGTTGACAATCTACATAAGGAGATTGTCAAATTGCAGCAAGAACTAATGGATAAGACTTCACCCAATGTTTTTGAAACTGTCTTTAGAACTATCAATGAAAAAATTGTTAAAGTAGAAAACGATGTTGTGGGAAGAAAACATTCTAAACTTAATAGGGACATAAGAGATTATGAAAGGGATGAAGTATTTAATTGGCCACACAAGGGTCATCGTCAATGCTGTAATGTCAATATGCGCATGTCTAGAAGTGAAGTTCATCTTGCTCTTCTATGGAGACTGTCCGTAGCCATAAGAATGTGTCTTTTGAATATGCTGGTTTAGACAGTTCGAGTGAAACAAGTGGAGGTAGCAAGAGTGATCAAAATGCAAAGAAATCTTGTATGCAGACTGGGTCTAGGAAGAATCAAGGAAATAAAACTTTTTTTCATCAAAATTTATAGCGGGTGTTGCCCGGACTGTGAGGTTGTCCAGCGCTGAGAATGAGGCATCTGTGCATTTTGTGGACACTATTGAGAATCCCTTTTGTGACATTAATATTCATGGTGAGATTGTTTCTTCCACATATTCTGATAAATTAAGTATTGTGAATCTTTCCAACATTTATCTATCTCCAGAATTGTGTAACGTTTTAGATAAGGGCACTAAATTCATTCCCACAAAAATTGCCCACTTTAGCTGATGTCATTTTGGACATCAGAAGTTTCATGCGGAAACTTAATCTGAAGGTTTATTTTTCTGAATGCAATGAAAATATTCGTGTGGATTCTATGAATGTAAACATGGAAGATAGCATTAATGAGGATGAATTGCTTAATCTGAGTATTTATAGCATTCCGGATGAATCAAATAATGAATATGAGAACAGTTACAATAATGTTTTGAGTGGGGAACCATTTGGTATGGGTTATAACAAGCTACTTTTGCCTAAATATTCTAGCAATAGTACCTTTTTGCCTCCTAAGCATTCGTCTGCTATTAATGTTTTTGAACATGTAGTTTGTGCCAGCATGGAAAAAGCATACATTGATTTTTGTAAAAAGAAGAGATTATTTAATCTCTCTAAGGAAGAATGGTTTGCTTTAAAGGAGCTGAGGACAAACTTGGATAAGGTAGTAGTCAGACCCGCTGATAAATAAAGGAGGCAACTGGGTTATTATGAATGAAGAAAAGTACATTGACATTGCTGAAAATTTGCTCAGTGAAGATGTATATAGGAAATTGAATGTTAACCCATTAAGACAATACACAGATGAACTTGTCAAATTGCTTGAGAGAGGGGAGAGGCTTGTTTTTTTTGTCTAGTAATGATGTTAAAAAATTGCTTTTGAAAGAGCCCAGGTACCCTTATATTTATGCAATTCCAAAAGTTCATAAGGACTTGGTTAACCCTCCAGGTAGACCCATTATTTCAGGAATTGGTTCATATATTGAAAGAATGAATAAATTCCTTGATTTCCATTTCAAATCTTATTTACCCAAAATAGTTTCACACGTTAAAAATACTCAAGATGTTTGTGATGAATTGCGGGGGATGTTATGGGATAATGAATTTTATTGGGCAACTATGGATATTTCCTCATTATACACAAATATTGATAAGTGGTGGGGCTTGGAAGCAATGAAAAGGGTGATGGGAGAAGGACCTAGAACTGCATTTTTGTTGTCATTGTTAGAATATAGCCTCACACATAACTATTTTGTATGGAAGAAGGAATTTTACCTTCAGGTCAAGGGAACAGCTATGGGTGCGGCCTTTGCTCCTAGTTATGCAATTATATATATATATATGGAGTTTGAAAAAGAATTTATGTTTCAAAACAGCTTTTTCATTAACAATGTTACTTTTTATAAAATATACATTGACGACCTCATTTTTGTATGCAGGGGAAGGCCATCTCAATTTAATGTTTTTATACAGGACTTGAATTTAAATTATCATGGGCTTAATTTTGTGTTTGAATATTCAGAGGAAAAAATTTCTTTTTTGGATGTTGAATTTTATGTTGGGAAAGATCACAAGGTGCAATTTAGACCATTTAAGAAGGCAACTTCTGTGAATAATTTCCTGCATGCTAGCAGCATGCATCCTCCACATTTAATCAGGGCATTGCCTGAAGGGGAATTCAAAAGGATTCTTAGAAATACATCTGATCCAAAATTATGGGATGAAACACTTAATGAAGTATTTCTTAGACTTTCTAATAGAGGTTATTCAGAAGAGGCATTACTAGCTATAAAAACTCGATTATGTGGAGGAAGAGGGATAAATGTAGGTAAGGGCTATAATAAATCATGTCCAGGTGAAAATGATGAAAGATTGTTCTTCGTCTCTAGATATTCAGATTTTTCACTAGTAGTTGAGAAGATTATTAGACAGTTTTGGTATTTAGTTTCTGAAGATGTGACAGTGGGATGTTTATTTCCCAAACATGTCACATTTTCTTATAGAAGATTCAACAATTTGAAAGAATTGTTGAGTCAAAAGTTAGAATATTTGATGCATGGTTTGAACATTGGCATGGGAAAGTGTAGAAAATGTTCAGTGTGTCATTTGGCCAGAAATTTAGATGGTAAGAAAATTAATGGAAAAAAGTATCGGGCTTTTGAAATATTTAATTGTTTGTCACACTGGGTTGTTTACATTTTGGGTTGTGATTGTGCTAAACCAAACCATTATGGTATATTCGTCAAACTACTAGGAAAATCAAAATTCGTATTTAAAACATCTAGGAGACATGAGAATGGGGTAATTTGGACAGCCCTGTTGCTTCACATTTCATAGGTGTCCACAACAGTTACACGGATGGATTCATTTTCAGCGTATTGGCTAGACCACATTTTGAAGCAGACAATTTCAAAGCTGAGCTTAATAAATTGGAATATAAGATGATTCTAAATTACCATACTTTATATCCAAGGGGTATGAATTTGGATACGGGTATACCATTATAAACTTAATTTCTCAGCATTGAAGTATGTTATTATATATCACACTTGGGTGAATTGGTAAATAGATTTTGTATTGTGACATGACAGGTTGATTTTTTGTAATATTTAAAAAAAAAATTCTTATTGTATGGTCAGGCACACATCAAAGTTGTTTAATACATTGGGTATTTAGTGTATGTTTAACATATTGGGCATTTAGTGTATGTTGTGTGTATTTGTTATATCCACTTATTTATTTACTTATTCATTCAGCTGACATTATGTTAGATTTTATGCACTAGGGACTATGTATTCTGAAGTGTTTTTGTAAGATGAAGTTTGTATTCAATCAATGTAATGTTGTTCATAGTGCAAATTAACTAATTAGTTTTGATTGATTAATTAGGGTGTTGGCTGATGAATTATTGCTGCTGTATTTAAAGAGAAGGTTTTTGAATGATAAAATGTTCCATTGAAGGCGAAAAGCCGAGGTACCAGGACTTGGATCTATGAATAAAGGATCTGTTTTACCTTCCTGTGGTGGTGTTACTGTCTGCTACTTAGAGTATTTCTTTTGGTTCATGTTCATGTTTGCAGTTGTTTTGTCTTTTTCTAACATAACCAGATTTTTTACACTGTCTTTCTGACAGTGCTTGCCAAGTGTTTTAATGCCAGCAAAATACTTAGCATTTTTTCCCCTATAACTAGAACAACATAGAACAGATAAAGCTCCATACACCACAAATAATTATGACTGGGTCACTGATCATAACTGGCTGATTATCTGTTCTCAACATGGATGCCAAGATCTGCCTCTCGACTTCGCTGTCAAGGTGAATTTCTTGGCATCCATGTGTCAGACACATAATAAGCTGGTTATGATTGGAGACCCACTCATAATACTCTATGTTATATTCTTTTCAACTTATTTGTATCTTCTGCATTCATTTCAGCACTCAAAAAAGAATATTACCCTGATTTATTAATAGGAGTGAACAAACGGTGTTATTAAAAGTACAGACATTGATACGTGAAGAATAAATGAATCAAGGTAATACACAGTTGTTGATGAAGTTGGCAGCATATATATGGTTTTGATGGACTTAAGTCATCAAAAGTGCATATTTTCTAAATGCATGTTCTGTAGAAAGGAATGTTTAGTTATGATTGCAAATGACTTGGCAGTAAAGTAGGAATAACACAGTAAAATATACACATGCTGCCAAAAAGGACTACAGACATGCAGAAAATATACATAAGCAGCATTCACATTAGTATGTTTACAGACAGTTCAAATCCAAAAAAGCACTTAAAACCATGAGAGATCACATCAACTAGCTCAGAATCAAAACAAATGCACATGCCTTGTTCTGAGATATTCATAATTTGCCAGCAGTTTAAAAATTACTGATTACATTTTGTTCATGTTGGCATATATAAGGCTAAGGCTAATGTTATGTTTTTTATAATACACAAAACTAAAGAAAGCTAATACTGTATAGTTTCATAAACTATGGAGAGGATGGGAGATTTTCATCTGAATAAAGTCTGCTTAAAGAGAGCTCATGATCTTGAATCATCAATATCAAAATTTGTTTAAAAAATATCCAACAACATGTGTAGATTGATTGTGATAAAAGTTCAAATGTCTAGGGAGAATACTATTTTAGACGATGTTTATGATTCTAATGTTGACACTGCCCTGCCCCGTTTAGATTTCTCTGGGGTAACTAGATCTTATATGAGATCAGGAGTTACCTTATCATTAGGTGATAATTTCGATATACCATAAGATCCATTTCTATATAAAGTTCTGAATTGACAAAACATGCTGCTATAGGTCCTAAAAGCCATGCTGAATTTTATTAAAGATCTCATCTTAAATGAGATTTGAAGGGCATTGTATTGCATTGTGAAAAATGTTACTTTTATGATCCTTTGATTTAAATAGCAAGTATATTGGATTATATTTTCATTGCCTCCACTGAATTACAGAGGAACATCATACTTCTTCCCTTTGAGATCATTAATATCGACTAATGGAAATTAATGATTAGAGTACCCCATATCCATGTCATCTGTGGAGATTTAATATACTTTTTTTAAAGATGTGAATGTTAGAAAATGTTTGGTAAAAGCTATACATATCTGTTAGGACATAATGTGAGATAATAACACCCCTATTTATTTGAAATGGGAATAGCATATGTTTTTTTTAAGTAAGTGCTAGTAAAGTTTAGAAGGCATAGAAAAGAAAAGAAGGAAATTGAACATTTTGAGACTAGACACTAACATCTCTGAATTAGAGAAGGAAATAAGAAGATTGGCTACAGGGATAAGATTTTGGTGAGGCAAGTGTAGCATCTGAAGAAGGAAATTAAATATTTGCAATACACTAGTTTGTGATTGAAATCAGAAAAACGGTGGTGCTTTCAATGTGCAAGAATCATTACCTCTCCTAAGCTATTCTCAAATAGTCTAAAAGAAAGAAAGACTGAAGGAAATAAATCACAAAAGTAACTATTAAGAATGAGCAAGGAATCTCCCACAAAGACATCTTTGAAATCAATGGCATCATTACAACTAATTCACATATCCTATATCAATCACACAGCCATAGCACCCATTTGAGACAGGAAAAGACATTAACAATCTTCATCTAGGTAAAGCACCAAGTGAAGATGTTGTACTGTCAGCATTTTAAAACACATAATTATCTTACGGTGGAAACACTTCTACAACTTGTTAGTCAAGCACAAGTTCAAGGTCAACTCCTCATCTTATCATATTCTGTTATGTATTAAAAATGTTAATCACATGCTTTTACCATCCAATTACAGACCTCAGTAGCACAATTAGAAATCAAACATGGTATTGCACTGTTTTGTATTCAGTAAGCAGCTCTACACTCTGTGTAGAGCCATGCAAACACAGTAAACACAGTGGCATGCTAATAACTGCATAAGCAGCTGAAGTGTATGCTAACCAACCAATCAAAAATGGAGGAGCTATTCAGCAAGCTATAAACAATTGTGTAAATTCAGTGCAGGTTTTGCCTGCAAATTCCAAAACCTGTTGGGATATAGCCATGAAACGTCTCTACACAGAAACAATGTTAGGGGCTGCTGTTGCTCTTATACATGTGTATGTGCAACAGGCCCAAGTCTATGCTGGTGCTGCTGCTAATAGACCTCAGCCAAGAAGAAGAAGAAGAAGAAGAAGAGTACTAAGGGCTGTTTAAACACCTTTAAACTTTTCATAATATGCATGAGGTGGAAACTGTAGCTACAGGGTAGATAGAGACACACTACAGAAACTCTGCAACTTCTGTCGCCCTCAACTGAGAGCAAGGACAAACCAAGGGGAACCAATACATGTGGAGACCAAGGTATGTGTAGCACTTAGAATATTAGCTACAGGAAACTTTCAGAGACCAAAGGGGGATATGCTGGGGGTGTCACAGGCATCAGCATCCAGGATCCTACATCAGTTCCTGAATGCAATGCTATATGCCAGTGACTACAAATGGTTCCCCCTTACACCCCAGGATAGAGCTACCATGATGCAGAATTTCTACCCTGTAGCACACTTTCCTGATGTTCTAGGTGCCATAGACTGCATGCACACTGAAATCAAAGCACCACCCAGGGCACAGGGAAGGGTGTACATAAACAGAAATGGCTTCCACTCCATTAACTGCCAGGTTATGTGTAAAGCTAAGGGAATCATCCTAAATGTGTGGGCTGGCAACCTAGGCAGTTACCACAATTGCCATATCTGGCACAATTCCCAACTCTACCAGAGGTTTTTTCTAGGCGTTATATCCCACAGGGTCATATACTGGGGTTAAAGGTTATGCACTGGAACTGCGGCTGATGACACCCATAAGAAATGCACACACACCATCTGAAGAATGCTATAATGATCACATGCTCAAACAAGAAATATCATAGAGCATATGTCTGGGCTGCTGCAGTTGCAGTGCCTTTATACATTTGAGGGAGTCCTACAGTACAATCCCATATTTGCTCATCTGTGCCATCTTTCACAATATCATCCTTTGAAAATAGTTTCAGCAGGAGCACCAAGGGGAAAAGGCACACATCCCACCACCACTGGCAAACTCACCACAGGCACACATAAGTGAGGGGTCACAGGAGGAACCACCATCTACTGTGGATGTAGGCAGATGCAGGCATGCACAATATGCCCTCACCCTGGCCAAGATGCAATGGATACACACATGCTTACCACCTAAGGGGTAAAACCTTCATCCTATGCACATACATTCAGTAACAGTAATGACAGGAAATGCTCACAAGCTTTACTTACCCATGTAATTGCTGTGCACTGTTAGTATCACACTGACTCAGCCCTGAAATAAAAGTCTTGCAACTGCTGGACTTCCAACATAAGTGTTGAATCTGGAAGAGGGAAGTAAATGTCTAAGAGCACAAAAGAATGGCATATCCTTGCATACTGTTACTTACAAATGTAATTAAGTAGAAGGTGGGTTCCCTAGCTACATGGTCACCTTTTTATAGAGTACACTCTGGTGTCTCTACATGTTAAAGATGCAAATGAGGTGAGAATGGCTGATTGCCAAAGTTTTGACTTTGTGTAGCAGGGGTATTCATAGTGTAGGCACTACTTCAATGTTAGTCACTAATAGATTGCAACTGTGAATGATTACTGGTAGGGAGAAGTAAGACACAACAGAAATTCAGACTTCCTTACCTGCAGTAGGTGTGTCACCCAGGATGCACTTACAAAGTGTAAAAGTTATTGTAGCAAGCTTTTAAATGGAAGTGAGCAGCACACACTTGTCAGTTTTTGTTCAGTAATAGCCAGCTCTCCTAACTTTGTTGAAAATTGTATATTACTGTCATGCAGTATTCTCATACATTTTGGGAACAATGATGCAAAATGCCCTAAAGACTGCATGGCCGAGAGTACAGCACAGATAAGAGAAGAATGAACACAATACAAAGAGAAGACAGAGCTGCATTTGTGCAAACAACACTCATAAATGGTTTTGTGATCAGTCATGGCACTAAATATGTAAGTAACACATGTACAAACAACTGAGAGTGTACAAGTGTTATATGTGTTGTTAATACTGTGTTGGAAATGGGACTTGCTTGTATGCACAATGATTTGCATGCCTGCTGCAAAGTTGTTTGTGTGGCAAAGAGAAATAAGACAGTCTTACTGTGTTTTTAGGTTAATTAGTCTGACAGTTCAAATCCATAGCTGTGTAAAAATCTGTAATGTGTGTTAAAATGTATTTTGCAATTTTCTTATTTTTTTTTAATATTGTTATTTGTGTGGCACGTGGCTTAATGCTAGCATGATGAAACATCTAAACAAATTAAATTTAATGTAAATTGCTTGTATAATAAAGGATGCATAAATTGTGTGTGTGTGTGTGTGTGTGTGTGTGTGTGTGTGTGTGTGTGTGTGTGTGTGTGTGTGTGTGTGTGTGTGTGTGTGTGTGGCATATTTGTTAAACACCATTAATCACAGCGCACATAATATATGTAAATCAAAGTTCAAGTCCCACATCTATCTGTTACTGATAAAAAGTAATAAACACTTTTTACAATAATAATCCATGTTACACTCTCCTGATCTTAGTTCCATGTTGCTCACCTCTGAGCAAACATAGTTGGCCCAGACAACAAGCAGATAACTGTTAATTTCTAAAAGGATACATTGTTGCACTTGTCAGTTTCAAAATTGATACATTCTATCATGTGTTGTTTACCACCATGCAAATACGCTAAGTGGAGTTGCACAGTAGTCAGTACAAAGGCATAGTAATGAACATGAAAATAGTTGTTCCTGTGACAACAGCTGTAAGTTAAGTTCTAAAATACAGGTGAGCCTAGGTTCTAATACAGCAAAGTTATTACTGCAGTTCCAGTTCACTTTATATAAAATTAAACATTAGAGAAATAATGACACATAGAAATAACTATCTTCAGCAGGTGAAATGGACATTTACAGGATATCAGAGATATAGGAAATGTTTAACTGTGTGTATCATTAGAATTATGGTTCTGCAATTAAACATTTATTTTCTGAACTTTCATGTCACACACATATATGGTTAAACATTCAACTCTTTAATGTATATGTGTAACTACTGAGCAGGTTGGACAAACAAGGTCTCAGTTGCAATGAGCACTCTGTACAGTAGCGACTGTGAAAAATACACTCATAGCCCAATCTTTCATGTGACAACTGGTATAAGTTAATGCTTACAATTTAGGTGAGCCAAGATTCTAATCTAGTACACGTCCAATTTTATTAATGCTTGTTCACTTAATTTTAAAAAATAAAGAACAATGTAAACATGATCATAAATAATAACAATATATAGCACTGGAGCTCATATGAATTATATGTGTGACTGAGGGTATACTGACAATTAGGTTTTGTAATTATAATTGTCTTTTCTGGCCTTGGATGGAGTTCATACTTCAATGGTAGTCATGTACACATGAATGTATAAACCAGGATCTTGTCAGGTCACACACATACATGGTTTACCCCTTACTCTGTCAGGTGTATATATAAATAATGAGCATGTTTGGCAAGCACTTCTTCTATGGCAAGGATGAAAAAACATCTGGAAAAATATGTTTTGTCTGTTTTATATTGGTTTGAATCCCACATTGTACAAATTAATTTTATTAGTGTGTAATGCCACACCAAGATGTGTCATATTGTCAGATTATATCATTTTTATCCCCAGCACATATCTGCAAAGTTAAATCAAGTAACAGGTACAGCAGCATCCAAACCAAAAAAATAATGTCAACTGTCTCATTACGCTTCCTAGTTCATAAACTACCTTCCTCTATGTTTGGCACTGTTGCACTCTGCTTAATGCTGTGCAAATGCTGTTTGCATGGTTGCTCAGGTTTGGACACTAGCTGTAAAATGCAATATCTCGAATTGGTGGAAAAACACTAACTGTGGCTGTTTGACTTGAACAGACTTGGCAGAAGCTAGAGGGGAAGATGTCCAATTTATGGCTCAAAGATGGGGTGTAGAGGTGTCTATAATATTCACTGGACTCCTTGTAATGCTCCACAACCATAGACTACTGCAGGGGGACTATACCGGGTCTCAATACAAATAAGAGGCTTGGAATGATCTGGCCAAGGCTGTCTCCAGTGTGACTGGCATTTCACTCACTGAAGACCAATGCAGGCACCACTGTAATGACCTCAAAACATACATGCAGGTGCAACTCAACCAGTGAATGGAGGAATTTAGGACTGCTGATATCCCACAGTTGTGTAAGTATACAGATAACAATAGTTTAAATTAGAGAGAGAGCTGTATATAGCTAAGACTAGTATGCATAATGCTCTTCTCTTTTTCTCCCCTTTTTTTTACAACCAGCTAGAAGATTGCAGTGAACAATGAGGCCCATGACAGAGCTGGTGTACCTACTGAGGTAGGGGTTCTAATCTCACTGCAGTCAAATAGTGTGTGTGTGTGTGCGTGTGTGCGTGTGTGCGTGTGTGCGTGTGTGCGTGTGTGTGTGTGTGTGTGTGTGTGTGTGTGTGTGTGTGTGTGTGTGTGTTTAGTCAGAAGAGGATAAATGTGTCTCCTACTGTCAGCAATCCATTCCCATGGTTAACAAATAATTTTGACAGTCATACATGGCTAACCGGCAATTTTAGACCAGTCTCCCACCATCTTCTCTCAAACATCCACTGAGGATGTCATCCAGTATAAATTGTCAAGCAGCACTACAAAAGTCAGACTTGTGATGTGACACTTGCATTAAGTACTGTGTTTTGTAAGTAGTCAGGTAGGGGTTCTACTGTCACCATGGTCAGATGGTTTCTGCGTACATTCAGCTATTAGCATGGTGGCAATTTTAGAACAACGTGCGAGTCCACAGCTATGTCAGACATTCCTCCAGACATCTTCTTGTAGCATACACTGATGATGTCATCCTGTATAACATGCACTCTGACAATATTCAACACAACAAGCTGCGTTACCTAGATATATAGGGGTTCTAATCTGACAGCAGACAACTTGAGTGTGTCTGCATCCAAATATTACTTTTGAGACAATTTTACATAGATTGCACATCCATTTCAGACACTACATGCAAAATGTTCTTCTAAGCATACAAAGATGCTATCATACTCCATAAAGTGCAACATGACCGTGTTAAAGTCAGACATATGTGGTGGTGCTAGTGTTACATTGCATAGCATTCATCTTCTATACCTACACTGGTGTAATGTTCAAATCAGACCCAGTATGCTGCTGTGTGTGTGTGTGTGTGTGTGTGTGTGTGTGTGGATGGCAGTATATTTTTGTCACTGTATGATCTTTATAATCTCTCTTCATGTCACTACTACTTAGGTGAACCTTTAATATAGTCCCATGCATCCACTATCCTCTTTTTTCTGCCGGTAACATGACATTCTTCCTGCAGAGGAGTGGAGGATGTACTCACCTAAAATACGTATATACACATCATGAAGCAGAGTCCTTCAATGAGCCTCTGCAAGCCATCTCTAGACCAATGCATGTGTGACTGCTCATTCTGTCATGGTGTGGTGCACGTCCCATATGGAGAGTGGCAGTATGTATTGCAATACAAAAAATACACATATAGGCACAACAGTCTTCAAATCTTCTATCATATAGATATAAGGAGTTTGTTTTAAATGGTATAATAATGGATAGGATATTATGTGATGTAGGGCATTAGCTTACTAATGTCCTATGACCCTATGAACATTTGACATGCCAAAGTTGCTGTCATTGACATATTCTCTGCTGATGTGTGGCTGTAAAACATAGCCACAGGAGGGTATTACAATATGTAATGTGAGCTAATGTACTGATGGCTGCTGCTGCTGCCATTTCATTATCTATGAAAGCTGTAGTAATATGCCTCCTGAGAACTATTGGCATGGTATGATAAACCTTTATGTATATAGCTGGCTTATTAGGACATGTGTGTTTGTAGTGGAGCAGATCAACATTGTACACAGTTCTCATTTCACCATCATAGTGACACTTGCAGTATGGCACAAGTGTGCATGCATCTATCTACCACCATTCAGTGCTTTGTGACAGACATCAATATAAATTCATACTGACTACATGGGCACATAAATCTTGTTTCATCCACATTTGTAATGCTGTGATTTACACAACACTATCACAAGTTTTGATTCAATTGCAGCCTTGTGGAATTCATTCTATGTGCAGCTGTGTTGCTATTCCCAAGGATTATTGAGGTGTTCAGCAGCAAAATTGTTTGATTATTAGTATTTGTGTCAGGATATGTTCTGCATGAGCCACAAACAACTGATTTATAACATGCACTTATATGGCATCAGGTTGCTCAAACACAGCTTTCCAATTAAACACATGTAAACATATGTTGTGCAATTGATGTAATTATGTGACACTGGTACAGTTGTATGACTGTGTGAACAGTGCCAGTGTGTGGAATGTGATGCATGACCAAGGGCATATTTGTAGGTGTTTTCACAAATGATTTATTTCAATAAATGTGAAACTTTAAGGGGAATAGACAACAAAGCACAGAGCTGTTTGTGGATACCACCAGCCCTGCTTAACAGAAGAAAATAATCAACCTGCTAGCTAACAGTTTGTCTCATACTTCAACCCACCCCCCCACCCCTATCACCACTGGCCATCAGCCAAAGTATGCATGCAATTTTTACTCAGTTCTTCTTTTCAGAAGGGTAAGTATTCTGTGCAATCTCTACAGCTAATAACACAGAATCAATGGGCCCTGAAAATATCACAGGTTGCCTGTAGCATCACTTAAAACCTGACCTATCAGACAAGGTTGGATCCCTAAATCAACACAGTCTCCAGACAGCCTATGTTCTCATAGAAGGGTGTACAGTAACAGTCATCCATCTGACTGGGGTGACATCACTTGATTCATGGAGTTATAGAGCCATGCTCCTGACTCTCACCATCAGTGACACAGACCGAGTCATTATGGACATTATCAAAAAGGACACATGTAATCTCCCAATTGTGTACCAAATGCATGTATGATTTGTTAAGGCTACATCCTGTCTGTTACATCTGTTTGATGTTTTCAAGAAGGTCACCAAGGGAATGCATGACGAAAACAGTATCACCCTGCATAACTTGACCTGGCCAAGGCATTTGACACAACTCCACACTCAGGTATTACAGAGAAACTACCATATATCATATGAATGTAGGTGTCCCCTTCATCATTGTACCTCCAACAAGCCCCATTATTTACTCCCTTTGCTTTTTTGTATGCTATCAGGGTTTTCTGCCACACATATAACATCTTAGTAAGTGTAAATCTAACTAGAGAGAATAAAGTTATGTTATTTAATTTTATTTATTTTTATTTTAAATTTATTTGAATTTTTACTGTTTGAGTAGTTTGACTGGTCCTTGCATCCTTGGTTGGAGTGCTTGCTACCGTACCTCACACTCTAACAGGAGGTTTAATCACTTGCCTAATAGCATTCTCTTCAGCAGTGTGAACAATTTCAGATTTAACAATTCACTAAGTAATGTGAACATTTTTTACAGATTTAACAATTCAATCTGGTTTCACCAAGTCGTACCTCATACTCTAATAACGGGAGGTTTTATTGCCTGCCTAAGAGCATTTACCTCAGCAGTCTGAATGTTTTCCATATTTAACAATTCACTCAACAGTGTGAACATTTTTCACAGATTTAACAATTCACTCTGGTGTGACTCAATGTACTTGACTCGCAAATTAACTACAGCTTTTTAGTTTACATTGGTGTCATTACATAATGCTGTTTGGATTAGTGGCTTGTACACCAACTAAGTTGTGTTAGGCTAAGTCCCCCCTCTCCCTTTGTTAGTGTTTCCTAATTTGCTACTTTCTGCTTGGATCCATTTAATTAAAAAGTAATTTAAAATCTTGATAATTTGCCATAACAGTACTGGTTAGTTGCTTAAAGCTATTATTTGAGTCTGTTTTTGCAGTCTTCCTCCTATCCTTTAAGAAATACACTAAGGCAGGTAGCTTATTTTATTCTAGTATAATTACAGGCACTGATCTGTGGATCTTTTTTTTCAACTGATAGTTTTTGTGAGGGTTCTTGGTTTCCCCTCATTTTGCTCAGGCTCTCTCTGATTCCCTACCCTACCCCCATTCCCACACACCCAGACTTGCATTATTTTTAACGCTCATCACTTTTTCTCCTCCCCCTTTGAACCTCCTCTTCCTTTGCCCTACTCCCATTCCAAACACTTTGATAATATCTTACCTTCCCACCTCCTTTAACTACACACATTAACCTACAATTTTCACACACCCTTTCTCTTCTCTCTTTACCCATTGCTTATGTTATTATCCTAATTTGTCTACACACTCCTCATTCTCTATACTTCTTCCCTACTTATACTCACACAAACACACAGAATGTTGCTGTTCATCACCTCCACTATACTTCTTCTACTAATCAGACACTTGTCTTCTTACCATACGTCATTATCTGCCAGAAACTTCCTCCTACCCTTACTCACTCACATATACCCTTACAAACTTTCCACACCTTTGTAATAGCTAGCTCCCTTTTTATTCTCCTACGATATCCCAATTTTACTAAGGATCAACTTGTACTTCACTCATCCCACCCCCTAAGAATCGGACCTAAATACCTAACTCTCTGTTCCAAAACTTATACTATCTCATTACTCACAAATTATTCTTGTCTGGTGATATCCATCCTAACCCTGGGCCCTTTTCTTGTACTCAATGTCAGTGTTGTGGATGCATGGAGCAAACTGAGGAAAGTGAACTCCAGGAAGGCTGCTGGCCTTGATAACATTCTGGGACTGTATTGAAAGGTTGTGCAGACAAACTCAGCATAGTCCTGATGGACATCTTCTATAACTCACTTGTCCAGGAAAAAGTATCAGCATGCTTCAAAGTTGCCAACATAATCCCTCTGCCAAAAAAAAACCAAACAACCTGCCTAAATTATTACAGGCCGATGGCCCCTACATCAAATGTAATAAAATGTTAGAAAGACTGGTTAAAAGGCATTTGACTACAGTACTACCCCAATCCTTTGACCTGCTGCAGTTTGCCTACTGGGCAAACAGATCAACTGCTGATGTCATTTTGCCATTCACTCCATTTTTTAATTTTTTCTGATTATACTGCTTTCTGCACTTGATTTAAGTTGTTGTTTCATTTAATTGCATTTATTTTAACTGTATTTGTTTTAATATTGCTACACACTCAAGTGTGCCAACTTGCACTGCATTTAAGGTATATTGCCAGTGCCAGAAAGTCTGCTCTTCAATTTTTCCATTAAGATCTTGCTAGATCTCTTCTCTCTTGCACTTTAGCTTATTTACATAGCACTTCATCAGGCTTTTTGTAGCAATTATTGTAGCACACATAAGTGCTATCAGCACTAGATGACCTATAAGGAAACAGCTCCAGTACTTAGTAATAATGACCATCCCTCCTGGCATGTCTAAAGGTCAGTTTCCTTTCCTTTCTCCTATTAACCTGGTGAACTTGGGCATTCTAAGGAAGTGTAGTAACTGCCTCATGTAATCAGACAACCTTTTACCTCCCAAGACTCAGATTTGTGAGAGATGTACTTATATCTCCAAACTGGAAGCCATGCACTCTCAAGCCAAGACTGGAATAGCTGGTGAAGAGGAGAAGGTCAACACCTGTACCACACCACATGGAACACACAGCCCTACAGAACACCTGCCATCACAGCCTTCACATAAAAACACAAACCACACACCCACCTTTGTGGAGGCTCTCAATAGAAATCTACCCAAACAGCAGACACTTCCAAGGCAGAAACACACTCGACCACCACAACACAGCACAAACCACAAGACACATAGCTCACCTACACAGTGTACCCCTCAACCTAAACATCTAAGGTAAAACAGCTTGCCCAATACAATAATCATAGGTGACTCAACAGTGAGGCAGACTGATGTCCCACTCACTAGGTTGAATAAGGAGAAGGTAACAGTCAACTTTCTATCAGGTGCCAGAATCTGACACATATACACACACTCAGGTCACACCACAACAAGTACAAGTATGACTCTGTCATTGTCCATGTGGGTGTGAATGACCAGAGATGCACCTCCCTGGACTGCATGAAAAGAGACCTGGTGGACCTCTCAGATTATGTGGCCCAAGCAGGTATGACCCTAGCCCTGAGCAGCATCTTACCATCACCCAGAATGATACCGCAGTACAAACAGAAAATGATTGATTTCAAAAACTGGCTACGTTTCTGATGTCATTCTAAGGGGATCTAGTATCTCTCTGCTTGGGATGACATGATTGACAGACCTCAATGCTTTGCAAGAGATGGCCTGAATCTGTCACCCCTGGATTTCCAGGTACTGGCTAAGGCTCTTGCCACCCCTATAGTGCCTTTTTAGGCAGTGTTCCAAAGACCAAATTACCTCTGTAACAGCTATAAATAAATGCAATCTGAGGGTCATGCTGCTCAATGCTAGAAGTCTAAATCTCAAGATGCACTCACTTGAAGCATTCCTCAAAATGGAGAACATTGACATTCATGTTGTAATGGAGACCTGGTTTAAAGCAGCAGAAAGCAACCCTGCTCTACCAGGCTATAACTCATTCCACACTTTTCGATCCCAGAACATGGACCAAAGATCCAAAGGCAGTGGTGTTGCCATATTCATAAAGGATATGCACACTTCCAGACTAGTAGCCCAGAAAAACACATCTGAGATACTCCAGGTACAAATAACATTTGGTAAGACAGCGATTCAGATCATAGCCTCCTATAGTTCCCCATCCATGTCCCAAGACTCTCACTCCACATTCCTAAGCACCCTAGAAACTATTAAGATCCAACCCAACACACTCATACCAGGTGACTTCAACTACCCCTCCATCAACTGGGAATACTACTCATGCACCAATGCACTGGCCGAATGCTTCCTGGAATTCATCAGTTTCAATGCCCTGGACCAGCTCATTCTTACCCCCACTAAAGGGAGCAACATCCTTGACCTGGTTATTACTAACATGGGCAACCGCTGCTCTACACCAATAGTCAATTCCTCCCTGGTTAGATCCAACCACAAAATAATCACCATGGAAATCCACATCGGGCTCACATCCCCCGCAAAGATATCCACCATGAAAAACTTCTCCAAAGCTGACTTTGGACTCCTAAAAACAAAGGTGGCTAACTTCACTGCACCTATGCCAATGGAAAATAGATGCATGACTGCCAAATCATACACCAATGCACTGTACAAACACGTACATAAATGCATGGAACTAGCCATACCCAACAGAACCAAGACGCTCTCCTCCAAAAAAAGGAAGCCAATCTGGTGGTCCCCTGCCATTAATAAACTCAATAACAGAAGGAAGAAATTGTTGCAAAAAAGGTGAAGTCCCAAGACTGCAAAAATTCCTTTTTCAGCCTCAACAAAAAGTTGAGATCCCTCATCAAAACCTCCAAAGCCAGCTATGAAGGCAGAGTTGCGGCAGACACTAAAAACAACCACAATGCCTTCTATAGTTATATCATGAATCTCCATCACAATACCCAGATTTGCTCTGAGTTACTGCACAATGATACCTCCTATACTGAGCCAACATATATTGCCAATATACTGGCCAACAGCTTCAGTGCCAACTTTACTCCTCCCCCCCCAAAAGACCAATCTTAATACCGGAAGAATGCCAGGCACCCAGCATTACTACAGCACTGGTTAAAGCTGCATTGTCCAAGGCCAAGAACACAGCTTCCATGGGACCCGAAAATATCTCTGGCTGTGTTCTACATGAATTACAAAGTGAACTGGCACCACATCTGTGTACCCTGTTCACTCACAGCCTCACCTCAGGCTTTGTCCCTACTGAATGGTGCACTGCTACAGTCATCTCTCTCCATAAAGGAGGAGCGACTACAGACCCTGGAAATTATCACTTCATTTGCCTGACGAGTCTGATATGTAAGGCTATGGAGTGCATCATCATGGACCTAATTAACAAGGATATAGGGAATTTCCAAACTCTGTACCCCATGCAATTTGGTTTTGTGAAAGGTAGATCATGCCTGCTCAACCTGGTTGACTTCATTGAGTCAGTCATCAGATCTGTGGATGAAGGTAAGGCAGGTCATACAGCCTACCTTGATCTGGCCAAGGCCTTTGATACCATTCTTTACTCAGGAATTATTGATAAACTCACCAAACTAGGCATCAACCTCTATATTGTTAGGTGGGTTGCAAACTGCCTCACAGATAGAACCCACAGTGTGAAAGTTGCATACTCCAAGTCAGACTGTTGACCAGTCAGGAGTGGAGTCCCAAAGGGATCAGTCCTGGGTCCACATCTGTTTAGCATCTACTTCTCAGAAGTCTAGGCCAACACGGAGGGACTCTGACTGACCAAGTTCATAGATGACGGCAAGCTGGGAGGCATTGTTAATTCCCCAACTGATGCAGACATCCTACAGAAAGGCCTCACTGAGAGCAATGACTGGCGTTGAAACCATGGCCTTAAGTTTAATGCCAAACAATGCGTCATCATCCCCTTTGGGAAAAACTCAGTTCCCACTAATTACCACATCGATGGGAGCCCACTGAACACTGAAGGTGTTATGAGAGATCTGTTGATACAGGTTAACAACAACCTCTCCTTCAACCACCACATTGCCACTGTGGTCAGAAAGTCCTTCTATGTTGCACATCTCATTACCAAGGATTTTGCATCCAGGAAGAAAAAGGTTATCATTTCTCTCTACTCTCCCCTCATTAGACCAATCATAGAGTATAATGCCCCATTTGGCATGTACCTCAATAGACACCTGCAACAGCTGGAGACCACAAAAGTATCTTACAAAGATGATCCTAGGCCTTAAACACATGTCCTACATGGACAAACTCAAAAAACTCCAGCTATTGTCTGTTTCATATCGTCTACTAAGAGGTGATCTCTGCTCGACTTAAGCCATGTCTGACCCAGCTCTGTTAGAAATGCTACATATAAAGAAATCCCAATCTCTCTGCACCACATGCTCCAGAGACCTCAACCTCATGACCACAATCAACATAACATGCTGGAGGGATAGGTTCATAACACAGAGAATGCCCATGCTCTGTAATAGACTTCCCACACATGTCAAGCAGACCACCTCACTGGCCCTCTTCAAGAGAAATCTTGATGAGTGGATGGGAAATAGAAAGTTCACCCCGGGGATCACTCCAGTGGCTCTTCTTGATAGAGGCACTAGGAGCTAACATCGGGTAGCACAATGCCAGGGTACTTCTATGGGCTAGGCTTGTAAAGGTTCCAGGGCCATTAGCCTAGTACACACCTATGAACCTATATGCTATGTGTATATCAGGGTTCAAGTCCCACCTTTATCTTTTAAGTATGATACCTAATAAACACTGATCACAAGGCTAAAACAAGTTTAGCTTTGCTTGTCTTGTTTGTGTGATGCTTGCCATCTCACAGTCTTGGACTATTGGCCCACACAGGAAGCAGAGAGAGAATACCTGCAGGCAGGACATAGACATTCTAAATGTGAAAAAGGATACATTGTTGCATTTTTTGCTTTTCACCTTGCAACACCGCTTAGCTACACAGAAGTTAATAATGAATAGACAACTATTTAGCTGTTGTTTAACTACTCCTGTCACAAAAGGTGTAAGTATAGGGCCACCATGTATGTTGTCCTGGGTTCTAATACAGGAAATTCCAGATATTTTTACTGTTGTTCCATTTAATATTATAATTAGTATCACTTAGATCACTTTAACATAATTCTAAATAACAATAACTATACATAGCAGTGGAGCTCGTATGAATTATATGTATGAAGGATAAGACACCCTTACTGTGTTTTGAAGGGTCAGATATATGAGTCCAGGTATACTGTCTGCTGTGTTTCTGTAAGTATAATTCTGCTATCTGGATTTGGATGGCCTTCACACTCAATAAGACGCATACACACATGAATGTATAAACAAGAACCTTGTCAGGTCACATGCATACATGGTTAACACCTCAGTCTGTCATCTGTATTTATAAATAATTTATGACTATGTCTGAGAAGCACTTCTTCTGTGGCAAAGATGGAAAATCACTGCTGTGGAAGAAAATGTTTTGTCTCTAATGCTTAGATTTGAATACCACATTGTAAAAATCAGTTTTATCAGTGTATAAAGCCAAACCAAAAATGTGTCAGGTCATGAAATTTATGCCCCTAGTACATATCTGCAAAGTTAAATCACCTAACAGTTACAGAAGCATAAAACCCTTAAACTAATGTTGTGTCAGATTAAACTTCCAATTTCCAAAACTATTTTCCTCTCTCTTTGACACCGTTGCTGTCCACTTAATGTCTTGCAAATGCGGTTGACGTTGTTGGGGTTTGTGCACAAACAGTAAACTCAATAACAGAAAGTGGCAGGAAATCATTGCTATCTATTGCTATGTTTTCAGTTTAGACATGTCTTATGTTAGAAGGGAAAGTGCCCAATTTAAGGGAGCAGAGGTGGGCACAGAGGTGGGATATTCAGAAGTACAGAATTTTTATTGGACTCCTTGTAAAGTGCCACAGTCAAAGGCTTTTGCATGGGGACAATACCAGCTCCCAGTACAAGTCTCAGGCTTGGAATAGTCTGGCCCAAGGCTATATCTAGTGTGACTGGCATTCCACACACTGGAGAACAGTGTAGGCACTACTTTAATGACCTAAAAGGTTGCAAGAGGGATACACTCAACCAGTGGATGGATGATGTCAGAACTAGCAACATCTCACAGTTATGTAAGTATACTAATAAAGAGAATTTATAATAGATATAAAGCTAAATATAGGCAAGACTGATATGCATAATGCTCTTCTGTTGTCTTCTTTCTTTACGCAGCTAATGCAGAACTCATTGCAAATAGAGAGCCCCATGCTGACCATCTAGAGAGACTGAGGAAAGCAAGTGATATGTATGCAGCACAAGAGAACTATTATTGTAGCTTTTAAATGAAAAATATATATTTTTCTTTTCTATACAGTTGTAGCAAAGTATGCAAGCATATCCTAACTGTAAAAGCAAGTATGCATGCTTCTGTCTGTAGCACGAACCAACTTTAAAAGTTAAGTGTAAGACAGTAGTCAGACATTCTGGGTTCAAAAACCACAAGTTGCAAGTATAAAATAGTGCAATCCTGTAAAAAAATATTACATAAATTAAATTCTGCGCAAGTGGAATAAATGCCCTGCTGCTAATTCAATCTGTATAATTGAACCAAGCATATGTGCAATATCTGCACATTGCAAAGATTACTTTGAGCAATCCGTAAATACCTGCTGTTAATTCAATCTGTATAATTGAACCAAGCATATGTGCAATATCTGCACATTGCAAAGATTACTTTGAGCAATCCGTAAATATACTTTGTAGTTGTTAGAAAGTATACTTAAATGTAAACTTCCAGATAAAGTAGTTGTATTATTGTGATAATGCATTGTATATCACATATGATGGTACTACTTTTATCTCTTTTTTTTCTCTCACCCGACCCTTATCTCTTTTTTTTTCTGTATGTCATCAAAATGTTTCCATGTCACCCATCTCTAACAAATCAGAAAATGCTCTATGGCACAGGGAGGTAGGCCAACAACAGTGGATCAGCCTGCCCTGACTCCACTGGTTCTGGCACTGATGCCCAGCACATCTGGGACCAAACTTGGCAGTAATGCCGCTGCTACCCATGCACTATCTGTCCCCTCACCTAGCACCACCTACCATCTGGTGCTGTGTACCTCCAGGAGTACTGGCACAGGTTGGGATTGTATCACCCTGCCAGGAAATGCAAGGGTGAGTGTGTAGGGTCATGTACTGAACCATTGGTGTATGCCTATGCCAGATAGAGAGGCTGTTCTCCCTCATGGTCCATAGGGGGAGGAGGAGACTACAAGCATTCCAACAGCCAGCAGATTAAGGGGATTGTGACAAGATTCTCACTGTCCACATGTTTGACAGGCATGGACTTCTGTTGTCCCCTCCTTAACCCAATAGTAGTGTCTCCCAAATGTTTTTATATTCCTCACCATCCCTTTGTCTTGCCTTATTTGTCCTGTTTGCATCTGCCTCCTCACCTATCTTACTTCCCTGACCCAAAAATACTTATGTCTCTTACCCAGCATTCCTCTCTTACTGAAGTTAGAAAAAAGAAAAAAGGTACTGGTCCAAAAAAAATATATATATCATCCAGTACATAGCTCTTCACTTCACACACATATCTTCTTGACACACTGGATTTAGTCCAATCGGCTGTACAACATAACTGTGTTGCTGTTAACCCTCTTTGTTGAGGTGACAGTCTAAATTCAGCTAATATTATGTACTATATTTTCATGTTACACTGTTGAAGAAGTGGATAGCTATGGTTCTATCCTTTCTCCCTCCTGCACATTCCTATATTGCTCTTCCCCCTGCTTGCTCCCCATTTCACCACTTTACTATTTACCCTATTTTAACACCTTTAATCTGGTCAAAAATAGGATCTCACACAACACACACAAGTAAACAAAAAAAGCAATCAAGCCCTTCACTTTTTGGTCTATGTGTTTGAATGGAGTTTGAAATCACTCACCAATGCCAAGCGACAGTGAATGGCTCTTCATTGATGTGGTTATCTCTGTGCAATTCCACTTAAACATGGTATGTTAAGGTAACACATACTAACACACAGTGAATATAGTATAAATAATTATTTCATTGCATTATCACTACTTATTTAAAACTATTACATACACTTGAATTTGAACTGTATATCATCTGGGTTCCAAAAGAAATGTGTTAACTCTTTCACTCCAGTGGAGCTCAGGAAGTATGCACTGTAACTTCCAATGGGTTGAGCCTCAGCCTTATGACAGAATCAAATTATGTCCTCAAATTTCAAACAAATGGTCATATCTCTGAAACCATAGGGAATATTCTTTAGGTTCTAGGTCTTAAACTGAATTTTATAAGTCACAGTAAACACAGTAACTATTGCATTTGTAATATTTTGTAAACAATTTACAATATCTCAGCAACTACTCAAGTTACACACATAATGTCTGCAGCATTTTATTCATCTAGCTGAGAGCTTCCATATGAGGCTAACGCGTTCTGTTTGTTACTTGGTTGTTAAGATATTTAGAAAAATGTGAAAATTATATATATATGAATTAATATCATAAACACAACAGTTACTATCTATTTACCTGTACTTGACAGAGGCCGAAATTAATGCAGTTGAGTTTGCTATTGTATATGCTTTAAGGTGAAATCTTTTAAAACTTTTTACACAACATGGTTTTAGAATTATTGATGCAAATATAAACAAGCAATATTTGATGCCTAGAGGTGTCAGTAAGAGTTAACTGCAGATGCACCTGGAGGCCTTACTTGGATATAATGAGTTAATGCATTTACACCTGCTGTTACAGAGTCAGCTAAGCAACAGGTGTGTTTCATACACTCAGTACTCAGAACTCTCATTATTTTATCAATGAGTCTCACATTTGCTCACTGGTTAACTACTTGTAAACAGGGAAAGCAGTATAAATATGTATCTTGCATGAGCAAGCACTTTGATTCATCACGCAAATCCACTGCTCGGTGGTGCACTATGCAAAGTGGACAATAGCATGTATTACTTTTGTTTACTGTCCATTTAGTCTTCCTGTCATGAAACTGCATGTAAAAATACAAACAAAAGGAAGGCACTATATAAGAAAATAACACATATTTGCAATGCAGCCATCTCTGACCTCCCTCCATGAACTGCAAACTTGGTCTGTCAGTACTTGTTCACATATATATATCAACTACACTACAGAAATAAATAACAGATGCTTTCTTATATGCTATGCACATCTTTATAATGACAATACACATTCAGATTTTCCAATACTTGTAGTAATGTGGACACCTGTTTACATATAGTTTGCAATCCTGTCTCTTGAAGTATATTTGCACATTGGAAACACAACATAAAATACTACATATTGCATAATCATCAATCTGGTAACATGCAGAACTTTAACATCCACTGCTGATGATATCCACTATAAGTTGTCCTACAGCCTTTTAAAAGTCAAACTTGTGCTGTGGTCTTTGCGTAAAGTACCGAATTCTCTTGTCCATGTACTTAGATAGGTAGAGGGTCTAATCTCACTGTTGTTAATGTGTGTGTGTGTGTGTGTGTGTGTGTGTGTGTGTGTGTGTGTGTGTGTGTGTGTGTGTGTGTGTGTGTGTGTGCATCTGTGTCTAGTCAGAACAGCATAAGTGCATATCCTGCAGTTACCACTCCAAATCCATGGTGTACCAATATTTTCACAGTTGTACATGCCTATACATCCATTTTGTGCAGGCATCCCAACATCTTTTCCCCAATATCCACTGATGATCTAATCCACTATAAATTGTCTTTCAGCCTTGCAAACATCTGGCTTATGCTATGGTGCTTGTGTAAAGCGCTGAGTTCTTTCACCCATGTACATAGAGAGGTATCGGTTCTAATCTCACTGCAGTCAACTGGTGTGTGTGTTTATGCACTTGCTTGACATTACATAGAACATTTTATACCAGCATGTCAGACACTGCTGTTACCATCTTCTCACCAGATACTGCTGATGTAATCACTTATAAAGTGTTATCCAACACTCTACAACTGCAGACTTGTGTTGTGGTGCTTATGTTAAATACGGAGGACTCTAGTCATTGTAGCTAGATAGGTAGAAGTTCTGTTCTTTCTGTAGTCAACTGGTGTGTGTGTTTGTGTACTTGATTGATATTAGAGAGAGCATTTTACACCAGCATGTCAGATATTGCTATTACCATCTTCCTCTTACCAGATACTGCTGATGTCATAACTTATAAAGTGTGTTCTGACACTTTCCAAGTCAGGCTTGTACTGTGGTTCTTGTGTTAAATACGGAGATCTCTAGTCAATGTAGTTAGATAAGATGGAGATCTCTTTTCACTGCAGTCAACTGGTGTGTGTGTGTGTGTGTGTGTGTGTGTGTGTGTGTGTGTGTGTGTGTGTGTGTGTGTGTGTGTGTGTGTGTGTGTGTGTGTGTGTGTGTGTGTGTGTGTGTGTGTGTGTGTGTGTGTGTGTATGTGTATGTGTGTTTGTGCACTTACTTGACATCAGAGAGGGCATTTTACACAAGCATATTGGACACTGTTATTACCAGCTTCCTGTCAACAGACTCTGCTGATGTCATCAGCTATAGCTGTCTCTCAAGCATGTTCTGATAATGTCACAGGGTAGGTTAAGATCCCTAGAGCAAGTGACTCTTGTGCCATTAAATTTGTGGATGTGAAGCATTTCCATCAGGGCAGGGTCAGAGACCGACCTGTAGGCTAGGCACAAGTCACCTTATCCTATACAAAACAGAGTACAGTGACTGGGCTTCCAGTTTATCCACGCACATCATGGCATGGTTTGTAGGCCCTGTATTGTCTTGTTGGGAAACCCCTGTAGTGCCTCCAGCTGCTGCAGGTGTCTGGTGAGGTACATGCAAAAGGGAGCATTGTACTCTATTAGTGTTCTGATGAGATTTAAGTGCATTGGTGTTATCACATCACATCCTCACACCTGGATAAGATGGCTTGACTTATGAGATGCACAATGTAGAAGGCTTTCCACACAACTGTGGAAACCTGGTGACTAAAGTTCACATTGCTATCTGCCTGTGTTCCCAGGTCTCGCAAATTGGGATTGAGCTGGGGGTGTTATAAATTCAAATTCCACTTTGCAAAAGGCAAATATACTGATGCATTTTTGCATTTGCTTTGGCACCAATCATTTTCTGTGTAAGCCCCCTTGTAATATGTAAAGATTGTTGGTGGACTCAATGATTTCACCCAAAAGGCAATAATCAGCAAACTTTGTAAACCAAAGGCTGTATACTTTAGCCTGGACATCCAAGAAATAGATTCCAAACAGTAAAGGGCCTAGCACAGATCCCTGTTGTATGCCACTGGTGATGACTCTACTGGTAGAGGTTGTTTTAACAACTTTCACAGCATGTGTTCTGTCAGTGAGCCACTTGGCTAATCATCTACTGATATAAGGGTTAATCCACAGCTGTGAGAGTTTCTCAATGATACCTGAGTGGAGGATAGTGTCAAAAACCCTTGGGCAGATCAACATAGGTGGTATGTACTATCTTACCTTCATCCAGCCCTTTGTTAACTTTGTTGAAGAAGTCTACTATGTTTAATAAGCATGATCTACCCTTAACTTAGCCAAATTGGGTTGGGTCTAGAGTTTGAATGTCACCTATGTTGTTGTTGATAAGGTCTATGATGATTCTTTTCATGGCCTTGCAGACGAGACTAGTTAGACTTATAAGTCCATATTTCCCAGGGTTAGTGGCCCACCCCTGTGCAGAGAGATTACTGCTGCTATTTTCTACTCTACTGGAGCCAAGCCAGTTCTCAGACTATGGTGACAGAAGATGATAATTTGATCCACTAGGTCTTGTAGATTGCTTAGTAAGTGACGCACACAGTGCACACATAGCTATTTGACAGCATTGTTGGCATGGGTTACATTTGTGATAGTGTGGATTGTTTTGTGTATATATACCATGCACACTTGTCAACTAGCTTGAATTGCTCATAATGTCATATACAGGTATAGCAGTATCCCTCCTAACACCTCCAGCAGATGTTACAGTGTCAGGATAGTGTGCTTGATTACCCTCATAAATTGCTGACATCTCATAATAATTTAAAAGTGTGTTAGTGCAGACACATCTATGATCACTCACAGTCACATATGTTATGTCAGGGACATAGGATTACCGGTGCTATTGTTCTGATATTGTCCGTGATTGTGCATGCTTCAGTTTACTGTTGTCAATGAGCCTGTAACTATGTGTCCCACTTGGTAGAGACCTCTGCTGGCATTACAGCCATACTCAGTAAACTCATTTTGTACAACTTCACAATATGCACCTAATCCTTTTTGTAGATGATGTCCCTGATAGATGTCCTCTCCATTGTACATGTCAGGATGCTCATATCACAAAGGCATCTTTCTCCTTTGTTTTTACCTTGAATGACAGTCATACAATATACATTTACACTGTGCAGTCTGTACTGTATCATGTCAATATGTGACTTTTTCTGTATTCATTCCTAGAATTCATCTGTGTGTTCCCATTCAATACACACACTTCCCCTGATTGTGTATTTTAAATGACAGTCCATGTACCGTTACAGAGCATTTATACTACTTTTGTACAGGATGCCTGAAATAGGATTCCACAATACTCTGAACTATATACACTGTCCTGTAACGTGTTTGGACCATATACATTGCAACATTATTAACCCTCGTAATCACTGTGGTATTCCATGCAATCCTGCACACCTAGGCTGCCCATGGCTAAATAGGTCTACATGTTTGCTGTTATATCTGTTGCTAGCCATGAAACCACACTTATTAATGTTTAAACACCATGTATGGCATGAATATGTAATTAGCACTGCTCACTGTGCAAACACATAAATTCCATGTAGGTTTCATTCAAAGTTTACACGGAGTTTATTCAATCCCCAGGTATATCTATTATCAAGTTCATGAATCAATATCAAAATACAGATTAACTGAGAAATACACTACTTATATGTCAACTAACTGTATTCCCTTAAACATCCATAAAATAACTTATTTTGCAAGTGTCTTTCTAACATCATCGCATCTGTGCTGTGAGTATTTTTCATATTAAATATATATGGGCTTGCTTTAAATGCAGAAAGTTATAATGCATTCATAGCTATGGCAAAATGTAACTAAAAAACAATAATAGACACAGAATGAAAACTTTGCATCAGATTTATCCCAGTGTTCTCACGTATGATTGCAAATGGAACTCCTTTTACATAGCTGATATAATTTATTCATTCCTCCATTAAAATAATTTGATTTTTATTCACAACCAAGTATTAAACTCTCCAGGATTTTAAAAGAAATAATTTATCACACCAAAATGTTATCATCACCCATTGAATTCACATGCAGAACATTTTATACATATTATGCTGTAACAGAATGCCTGTCTTCAGTAATTTGCAGCTTTGCTCTTGAAAGTTCTTGAAGATTTACTGTTGGATACTATTCCAAAGGAAAGTCAAACTTCATTACTGGGCCTAGCAATATTTCTATTGCCATTAAAACACTATAAATTTTGAATATATTATTAACGTTTTTAACTTTCTCCCCTAAAATGAATGCCTTATCATCTTAATAGAGCAGATAGTAATAATCAATGTGGCTGACATTCATTTCTGAACTAGGTATTTTCTAATTTAAAAGTGTGACCTATTCTGATATGAACCAACCTCGTCAGAAACAGTTTTTTTAAATTCTGGAACAAAATTAGTTTGCACGTCTATCATAAATTATACAATGGTATCTCTTTAGTATTCAAAAACATGCACGTTGATTGGTTAGCCCAATCAGTGTACCCATATTAAGCATATACCAATAGATAAAAATGTGGTCACCCAGACTTTCTTCTGTTAATACATGCTGTGGAAGTCAATGACTGATAGCATAAATTCTGCTCTTCTAGCACACACCTCTAAACTTAACAACAGGGCTGGAGATTCTCTCTTCTCTAATGCTGTTGGAAAATCCTGGAATCTTCTTCCCAGTGACCTCTCCTCACTCACCTCCTTACCATTCTTCAAAAACAGACTTAAACTTCACCTCAAAACACACTGGCTATGCCCCTGTATCAAACCTGACTAGTCATCTATCTTTTCAAACTTGGCTTTCCCTATCCATTACCTCTCACCTACTGTTATATCTTCCTATTACTATTTATTTATCATCTCTCTCTATATTACATTATTTCGATGCTCTGTGGTAACTTATTTTTAAGTAATTCCTTTATCAATATCACTACAAAATGAACTTCTTTTTTTACTATTGACTCTACCTGTATAATGTTTTGTACCTGTGAATTGCATTGTTATGATTCTTGCCCTCATTGAATATCCTGTGCCAACCTGTACGTTGTACTGCATATGTTACTGTTGTATATATTTTTTATACTTCTTGCTATTTATTGTTGTATTTGTATGTGATTGTTTATGTCTTGGAGCTTATCTCCCCGGGCCTCTACTGAAAATGGGCATATATCCAGTTAAACTAGCCCGGTCAACAAATGTAAAATAAAATAAATAAATACATTTATAAGACCAACATTTACAATAAAGATCTTTGCCCCCTTATTTAAGTTTTTATACATTTCTTGAGTTAAGAGGTCAAGAGGTATATGGAGGGTGGAAGAAATACAAGCAAAATCATGTATGTTTCTTTAGTTTTGCATAATGTGCTTGATCTTCCTCGTATTTTTTGCCTTGATCTCATACCTCTAAACTGTCCAGATTAAAAAAAAAAAAAAAAAAAACATCAACAGAGATTTTCCTTTCTGCATTGCTTGCTTTCCAAAGCACTGATGTCCTGTGTAGGTATGAGAATGTAAATCCCATATGCATGTGCTGTACATCAACAAAGCAGAAGAGTGCAGAAACAATGTGGAGGGACACCATGGCACAGTTATTCAAAGACATTCTCTGGGATTCAATAAACTCCGTGCAGGAATAGCACTATTCCTGCACGGAGGGGTTTGTGTCCGTATAGCAATGCGGCATGCCTTGAATATTCATGAAGGTGCACTGCTGTTTAACCTACATGGACATGAACCGTGAACAAGTGCAGGGGGCGTGTTCAACAAGTGCACAGACATTGAACATGCTCCCTGCACTCAAAAAGTGCCATATGGCACATTCTAATATGATCTGGCATAATATTGGAGAATTTCTCTAATATTATGCCAGTATTTCAGTGTCCACAGACACTGAAATGGAATAAATGATCATTTCAGTTTCCATGGACACTGAAATACATATGGCAGCAGGAAAGCAATGAGGGGGTGTGTGACAGGTTCTGTGACACACACCCTACATTGTAAAATTGCCGTACGACACCTCTGCAACCTACTAAAGCAGGAAATGTGTATAAGAGCACAGATAATGGTAGAAAAATCCCTGAAAAGGGACACATCATACATATTGCCCTCAGAAACTGAGAAAGTTGATAGAAAACAGGTCATCCATTAGCATGAATTACCGAAGGATAGAAGTCTGAAGGCAAATATATGCCAATATTCCCTAATAGCAGTCCATGTGGACAAAGGTACAAGTATGGGGGCACAAAACACTAAAAACAGGGACACATCTAAAATATTGCCCTCACACACTTAGAAAGTTGATAGAAAATAGAATATGTATTAGCAGGAATCTCTGAAGGATAGAAGCCTGAATGCCAAATGTATGCCATTATTTCCTGATTGCAGTCTTCAATAACTTGTCAGAACACCACAATATTCACTTAAATAACATAATATAATTATAATACTATATATTTTTTTCTAGGCTAAGGAATGTTTAAGTGTAGCTAAGTTAGTGTGCTCATTATGGCCCTTTGCTTATCACGAACATCCCATAGAAGATAAATACAAATATACAGGTGAAATTCTCAAGCCATGCAGGCATTTGCAGTTCAAGTATCAAGACAGGCAAGTTCTTTTTATAAGGGAAAGCAGTGTTAAAATTATTTTTTTTAACTTAAATTATGTAGTAACTGTTTTTAGTCAACCAGGGTAGTGTAGCTGGTGTACAATGTAATTGTGAGTGCATATAACATGTCAAACCATCCATGTACACACAAGTAGCCCATACAGTATAGTTACACCCCTTGCCAATGTAAGCAAAGCACATAGAGGGATGGTCATGTAAAGTACATCATATACTTAATAAATTAATTCAGTCTTCTGATATATTTAAAAAATTAAAAGTGAGCAATGGTTAGCAATGGTTAGCTATGCTTAGCAGGTGTAACCATTGCTAAGACATGAATGCTAAGCAGCAGGTAGCTCAGCTAAGTGGATTTGTGCACTGTTAAACACTGCTCAACAACTTCTCCTTTAAGCAGGAATATTTGAAGGATATAAGCCTGAATGCCAAATGTATGCCATTATTTCCTGATTGCAGTCCTCAATGACTTGTCAGAACACCACACTACTCAAATAACATAATAACATAATTATAATATTATAATTTTATTTTCTAGGGTAAGGAATGTTTAAGTGTAGCTAAGCGGGTGTGGTTGTTATGGCCCTTCGCTTATCATGAACATCCCATAGGAGATAAACATAAATATAGAGGTGAAATTTTCAAGCCAAAATAGTGCAGTGGTTAAAGTCCTGGGTTAACATGCAGGCATCCATGGTTCAAGTACCAAGACAGGCAAGTTATTTTTATACTGGAAAGCAGTGTTAAAATTATTTTTTTAACTTAAATTATGTAGTAACTGTTTTTTGTCAACCAGGGTAGTGTAGCTGGTGTACAGTGCAAGTGTGAGTGCATATAACATGTCAAACCATCCATATACACACAAGTGTCCCATACAGTATAATCACACCTCTTGCCAATGTAAGCAAAGCACATAGAGGGATGGTCATGTAAAGTACATCATATACTTAATAAATTATTTCAGTCTTCTGATATATTTAAAAAATTAAAAGTGAGCAATGGTTAGCAATGGTTAGCTATGCTTAGCAGGTGTAACCATTGCTAAGACATGAATGCTAATCAGCAGGTAACTCAGCTAAGTCGATTTGAGCACTGTTAAACACTGCTTAACAACTTCTCCTTTAAGCAGTGTTAAAACCGGCTTAGCAGATTTGCACACTGCTTAGCAGAGCTCAACCTTTTCAAAATGGTCCAATGACAGCACAGGGTGTGACTATTGCACTGTTTAAATGGCACAGGTGGGAATACAGTCATAATATGTTATAGTCCATTTGTGGAGATACAATGGCTGGCATAGGAGAGGGAGTGCATTTTCGGGCACAACACTGGAGCATTCGGAAGTCCAAGATTATGGATGGACTCCTTGTTAAAAACCATGAGAAGAGACTGCTGCAGGGCCAGTACCAGGGGTCTCATTACAAAGCAGAGGCTTGGGACCATCTTGCACGTGACCGCACTATTGTTACTGGCATCCCCTAGATTGGTGAGCAGGTACAGCACCACTATGCTGACCTAAAGTGTAGGAAGGGGGCACTTTTGGAGCAGTGGATCCAAAATGGATGGGACTGGAATGCTCCAGTAGTGTGTAAGTATCACTATCAAGTAGTTTGTAGCAAATACTATCCTGAGAATGTGATAGACAGATATGCATAATGTGTGTTTTTCACCACTACAGCTGCAGCAGAGAGGGCTGTGAACATGGAAGCACATGATGACAGACTGCTGAGTCTGTGCTGACAGGCTGCTGAGTACAAATCTATTTTGCACTATATAAATAAAATAGCTAAGAAGGAGTACATTGCTTACTGCTAGTAGGTATACTCTTACTGTGTGAACTGAATAAATTAAAAAGTATGACTGATGAATATTGAAGTACAATAAAGACCCTTAAAAAACTGTTGTGTTTATTCTGGCATGTTGTTGCAGACATATATAGAATGTATACAGGCTCTTCACAGCAAATATGGCTGTGACAGCATACATTAGTTGAGGTTCATCTGTGAACAAACTAAGAGAAACCATAGATGATGTAGCTGTAAAACGAGATATAAATTAAATGTGAAATATATACTGCACTAAGCTCTGAACCATGAATAGTAATATGGAAGTATCAATGTGTGTACCATGCAGCATTGCCTTGTGTTAACCTTTGCTTTCCAGGTTGCAGTAATCCAAAGGAGTAATGCACAGTACAATAACTATCTGTCAAGCATGCATCACAGGATTACAAGTTCAGACTGTCTAACCAAGAGACTATTATGTAGAAACTATTGAAACAAGAAACAGCAGTTCCCCAGTAGTACAGTGTGATGAGAAATAGCTTAGTTGTTAAATTTGCACTCAGATATAGTTCGAATCCAGGGAGTGGTACTAAGATGTGTGCATATCTACAGACAAGGAATCAGGAATAAATGTTAAAACAGTCAGGTAGTGTTAACAGATATTTTCCCCACAGGTTTTACAGGTAAGTAAATGGCAGTAGCTCTATGAAGGGTATACTAATAAACTGTGTACAACTGTTCAACTGCCCCACCACATGCCTGCAAATGACAGCAGGGTAGGTACATATCATATGCACTCTTCCCGAATCATACCTCTCAACTGTATAGATATTCACGGAATGTCCAAAATATTTGTCTCAGATTTTTGGTTCATTTTACATAAGTAGTGGTGTCATGGCAAATCAGTGGCAAACCATTATAGACTGAAGTTAGAAAATAATGATAGACATACACATGTTAGATGTCATATCCATCAGAAAAGCCATGCAAATGCAAAACCTGTTATTCTATCAATTTTCTTAGTTTGTAAGAGTGATATCTAAAATTGTCCATATTTATGGGCCTTTGTCCCACTCTTATACATGGCTTTGTCCAGATGTCATGCTCTAAGAGGTAGAAAGGTATGTTTCCGATACATGTCTCTCAAGTGTCACACTGTCACAGCTAGTGGTCACTGCTGCAAATAATCCTGGATATAGATAGGAAACAAGTTGACGTATGCCAGTAGCACACTCACATAACAGCAGTTCAGGGTATCCTTCCTGTGCCAGATATGTAATCCTGACATGTACAAGTCCCCTCTAGTCATGTACCCAGAGGTGTCACAGTTTGCCTCATACCATTCCAGGCTGACAGTTTATTAGGTATGCTTGTACTACATAAGCTATGGCCATAGGTAGATGTAAAGTGAGGGCAGACCCATACAGTATTGAGCAGTACTGCTGTGGAAAATAGAAACATAAACAGTTGTTAATGGATTTTCAGTCTCTCCACCCATCATCTGCATCAATAATTATTACTCATATACTACGGGTATGTTGTGCTCCAACCCTAATGTTGGGACTTGTGTTATATCACTGTTAATATATTTGGTTGTTTGCATGTTAACATATCTTGTTCAAATAACATTGTTGGTGGCCAGTTGCCGTCAATGTTACTGGCATGCTATTACAATGTATACTATTGTTCCATTTATGCATGTGTTCTGTTTGCTATGCAACTGTTTCAAATCTGTTTTATGGGGTTAATTGGAACCAATCTTGAAATGTGTTGTTCATGATGAACCAACATATTTTGTAAAACCTCAACACCATACCACATTTGGGAATGCAGATCCCAGCGGATCCACCTGTCCCACCTCATCTGGCCATGGCACCAGGCCTCAGTGCTTCTGGGACCCAACCCGGATCTGTCTTGTCTGCTGATCCTGCACCACCTTTGGGTAAAAATACCACAGGGAATGGAGCTCATCCCCCCGGGAGTGGGCACGGACAGGAGGCCGTCACCTGCAGTCAGGTACGGGGTTTGGTGTGCAGTACCCTTCAATCTGAGTTTGAAGAGCAGCTGCACCAGATTGAGGGCCACCCTGGCACACCTCAAGGGGCAGGCCACCCCTCCTTGTCCAGCCCCCAGCACAGCCACCTTTGGGGCCATGAAGGTGCAGTGGTGACTGCCCATGGGTGGGAATCTTAGTCCCACTGTAATCATATGGTGGCCCATGGGCTTTGGATTTCCAGCCATCATCTCCATCAAATGTGTTTAGCCCCTCATGTGTCATATACTGCCCCTGTCTGCTGTCTTGTCTGTCTTGTCTGTCTCCCTACCCAACCTACCTCCTCAGATGCACATACAATCCTTCCCCAACATCCCACTCTCACCTTAAAAAAAAAAGAAAAGGGCATCTGTCCCCCCCAAAAAATCACCTCATACATAGCTGTCCATTTTGCACACAAGTCTACTGAACACATGTAATCCAGTCCAATGGGCTTGACAACACATTTCTGTTGTCCTCACCCCTCTCTCTGGAGTTTGAGTGTCCAAATTCACCTCCAAATTCTGTACAAATGCACAGCTGTTGCTGTATAAGAAATGGACAGCTATGTACCTTCCCTACACCAATCCTGCACATCCCTAACTATCTTTCATATTGTTTTTCGCTCTGCGTGCCCCTTTTTCACCACTTTGCTATCACACTTTTTTCTTTTCTTTTAAAGAAATTAGCACAGGTGTAAGTGGGAGTAAGCAGGATTAAGTAAGTTTGTGCGATGCTAAGTGAAACCAACACAAATTAAGCATCTCTACAGTTAACTGTGTGTTGGCATTGATTAGTGTCATGCAAACCCACTTAAAGCAGCTTAAAACTGCTTTAATCACTCTGTTTCATTTAGCTACTGTTCTGCCTAGTAATAAAATAATCAGCCATGCCAAGTCTCAAACCTAGGGCCCTGTACACCATAGTCAGAGCAATGTACCACTACACCATTTGAGCTGTAAGGGTTGCTGATGCTTTTTCAAACATATTATACAGTAGAGTCGTTCAACAGTAGGGAAAAGATTATGTAGAATCATTCAGGTTTTGTATATATACATATACACATGTATATACAGTATGTATGGAGATGCATATATATGGAAAATATATACATAATATAAATAGAGATATACATGTAAAATATATATATATATACATATTATATATATATATATATATATATATATATACATATATATATATATATATATATATATATATATATATATATATATATATATATATATATACACACACTGTATTTCTTCATAAATAAGACCTAACCAGAGAATAAGGCTTAGTATGGTTTTCCAAGGTGGTCATGATATAAGCCCTACCCCAAAAATAAACCCCAGTTAAGATCATCAACAACACATGATGGACATGTTGAATTATAAAATAATATTATTGACACCCATTGACTGAGGTTATCGCACTCTGCTTGGCATTTTAGGACCATTCGGACACCCAACTTCTTCTCATTGCAGAAAGTTGTAAGATTCTTTCCCCGGGAGTCCTCCATGATTCTTACTGTATCCCTAATCATCACTTACACTTGACGGTTGACAGCCTTGGCCGATAAACACTGGCAGGTGTACTTTGACCGGTGTCTTCTTAACCATCGCCATTTTGTGTTTCCACTCCAATCTTGTAAGTCTTCAATTAACCCCCCCAGACAATATGAGTGCAAAAAGAAAGAGCTATTCCGTCGAGTACAAGAAAGGAATCATGGAGGACTCCTGGGGAAAGAATCTGATGGCTTTCTGCAAAGAGAAGAAGTTAGATCTCCAAATGGTCTGTAAATGGTGTGCAGAGTACGATAACCTCAGTCAACAGGCCGATGAGGGAAATGCTAAGAAGTGCAAGTGTGGATCAAGTCGGCAATCATTATTTCCTGAGCTGGAAGACATCATCTGTGAATGGATTGCTAACAAGAGAGCGAAGGCTTTGGTTGTGTGCAGAGCTGATATTCAAGCTTTTGCCCTTGCAATGGCACCACAGTTAGAAATATCCCTAGAAGAATTCAAAGCATCACAACATTGACTGGATGGCTTCCTTCAGTGATATGAACTATCTCTAAGAAGATCAACAACACTGTTCAAGCTGGAAGATACTGAAGTTATTAAACGTGCACTTACGCTCAAGTCCTTTGTTGATGGCATTGCCTTTTCTAAATACCAACTCTACAACATGATTGCTATGGATGAAACTGCAGTGTTTATGGACCAAGGATCTCAAACAACAATTGATCAGAGGGGTGCCTCATCATTCTACATTCCCTCCACTGGTTATGAGAGTGCACATGTTACCTGTATTTTGGCAATTCGTCTAGATGATAAGAAAACCCCACCTCTCCTCTAATCATTAGTAAAGGCAAGAAAGAGAAGATTGAACAAGTTTCTGGCATTTGCATTCTTGAAACTGAAAAAGCCTGGTGCACACAAGCATTTATAAGGAAGTGGGTTGATGTAATGCTGCCACTTGTTTTGCAAGGTGGCGAAAGAGGTCTGCTAGATTGGGATTCAGCCAGCACTCACCGCCCTAAAGACATGTAGAAATTCCTTGCACGGAGAAGAATAGATCAAATAATGATTCCAGCAGGAATGACTGTCTATCTCCAGACTCTTGATATTGCAATAAACAACCCATTCAAGGACCATTTGTGCATGGAACTCAATGACTACATTGAAAATAGAATGGAGAGAAATCAGCATGGAAACTTTGTTAAGCCTAGCCTGCAAGAGGTTGTGACTTGGGTGAAGAATTCATGGGATAAAATCACTGACAGCTGTGTTGCCAATGCACTATGAGCAGACTACTTGGATAAGCAGTGCTCATTTAAGGAGAGCTCTATTGCTAGGCATGACACATTAGGGCCAATGGTTCTACAGGAAATGGAGTCACAAGAAATTCAGGCTGGAATTCGAGGGTTGGAGACTTATGACAATGTTCCAGAAGAAGATGACATGACTGTATTTGAATAACTTTTCCATTATCAGGGCAACAGAATGGATTGCTTCTGCTTTCAGTTGTATTCCCCTCCTCCAATACACATGTATTGAGATTTTTCTGCACTTTCTGTTAAGCATGAAATATTACACTGTGAAAGCCAAGGTGTAGATATTCTGAAGTTGAAATGTTTGTTGCACTGTTTATGTAGAATTCTCACACAACTAACAAGTTACTTAGAACTGTTGCCCAATAAAAGAAAAGTACCAAATACATGTCAGTTTGTGTACATGAATAAATGTTGATTTGTGTACATGAATAAATGTTGATTTTTGTGCATGAATAAATGAATAAATGTAGATTGTTGTACTGGGGGGGTAAATAAGGTATCCCCTGATAATAAGCCCTAATGTGTATTTTAGCGGGGGAAGAGTATAAGACCGGATATATATACACTGCACGGTGGTGCAGTGGTTAGCATTGCCGCCTCACAGCAAGAGGTTCTCCGGTTCGATCCTCGGCTGGGGTGCCTTCTGTGCTGAGTCTGCATGTCCTCCCTGTGGTCGCGTGGGTTTCCTCCGGGTGCTCCGGTTTCCTCCCACATCCCAAAGACATGCTGCAGGTGGATTGGACACTCTAAATTGGCCCTAGGTGTGTGTGTGTGTGTGAGTGTGCCTTTTGTGGAAGGTTGGGCGCCGGGCTGGCAACTCGACACCGTAAAAAACTCCACTGCCATTCAATGTGCGGACAAGGTGATCCGCTGTGGCAACCCCTAACCAGGAAAAAGCCGAAAGAAGAAGAAGAAGATACATACATACATACATACATACCAGCATACATGTTCTGAAGGATGTGAGTTCTGAAAATGAAATATATGTCATCATTTACTGACAGAAATCCTCAGATCATCACAGTGATTTACCAGGGAAATAAAAGTAATGAGGAACAGACCAGAAATATGAACAATAAACCTGGACATTCTGAAACAATCAGGCCAGTCAAGAGGTACGCTCAGAACCCCTTAGTGCAACGAATCTTGACCAAACCTAACAAAGCGGGGGGGGGAAGCCATGAAAATTGGGACATATCTGAAATACTGTAGTAGATAAGGTGACACAGTTGCTGCAGTAACACACTCCTGTCTGTCCTAACATATATTGACTGAAATAGCACAAGTCAAGCACTCAATTACTTCTCACTAGTTGGTGACTTAAATCCTTACATCATCCTACTGATGTGTCAGAAATACCTAACACTTTTCGGGGCTAGGCAACAGTACATCCTACAAATATCTGGACATAACATCACATTAGGGAACCTACACTCAGCTGCTAAGCACGTCTCCCAAGCACCGTCCAAACTACAGTCAGACTGATACAATACTAACCCAAAGCCATTACTGGGGATTACACATGTATTGGCAAATATATCAGGCACTACAGGGATGTAACAGCACTGAAAAACAGACACCAGTGTGAAAGTGCATACCCACAACCAATTTCACCACAGTCACGGTGACATACCGGTTAGCAAAAGGAACAGTACAATATAAGGACTGTTTGAACAAAAACATCTCAACATGTTTGCCACTCACACACTACCCCTACATATACTGTCCCAAATCAAAGTGTACTATGATGCCTGACTGTGGTATGGGACATGTCTCAGTCTGCTCCTACAAACATATACAGCCAATAGACCACCAGAAACTAGAGCAGCATGCACAGTGAGATAGAAAAGGAGCCATAACTCATACGTCTACCCCCCCTACACAGGCCAAATAACATTTACACACTACACTACTACACAGTCCTGACAGTCTGTCAACAATTGCCAGAAATACACAGACATCTCAACTGTTCAGAGTCCCACAGAATGTCCAGGCTTTGTCCTCATATATAAGGCCTCTTACACATAACATGTCTGACATGCTGACACATCACTGGGATGGTATCAGGAATGGAGGTACTAAATATTGATATACTCTACCTATCAGCCTCTTACTGCATGACATCTGGGCAAAGCCTGACATACTTGGGGGACAGAGGCCCAAAAATAGAGGCATATGTGAAATACTGCTGTTATAAACTGAGACAGTTGCTGGTGTAACAGGGTTTGTTGTATCATATCTTTTCTGAGGGATATGACATCAGAAACACAAATGGATGATACCATTTACTGAATGCAATCCCACAGTATGCTAATGATTCTCCAAAGACAAAATATGTCTGAGGAACACACAAAACATGAGAGTCCAAAATCTGGCCATTCTGCGGATAGCCCTACAGTTGAAAGTTATGTCAACCACATAACACTGTCAGACTTAAAATCGTGCAAAAAAGCCATGCCCACACAAACCCTGTTAAACCAGCATTAATTCAACTGTATACCAGCAATACTTACATTCTGTTCCTATGTATGGAACATTCTCCTCCAATTTGTTGGGCTGTGCTATGCTGCTATTTCCCTGCAAACATACATGTTACTGCATTTCTATGGGAATAGGGGGGGACACACATGTCAACTTTACACATTTGCACAGACTGTGCTGATATTTGCTTTACATCTTGGTTCCATGTACCATACTATTGACTTGGGGACTGCAGGCATATCAGTAAAGACCACAGGTCAGATTGTAATGGCATACATTTGATTTTCAGGCTTCTTACCCTTCATAGCCTTACTGCAACTGTGAGGCCTGCTGTGCTATCACTGTGTGAATCTGTACGGGGGTAATTCAACATTGCCACCATTTGTGGGCCTTTGCCAGACATTTCTCTCTGGTTTTCTACAGCTGACTTGTTGTGTGGGTATGAGGGGTGGGTATGAGACCCCCACACTGACATCCATGCCTGTGACTTATGACCCCCCCCCAGTTATTTGTCCCCACACATATACTGCAGTGGGATTTACCACCTTGCGTACTACTGCTTAGTGTGGGGAGGCCAGTATTGGGCAGACATTTCCTGGTGTCCCACATAGCTGTCAGTTGTCTGCTGCTGTCCCAGTAGGCCACCCCATTCCCTTGCATGCATGCAGTGATACCATAGATATGCTACCAGAACATACTACTCCATTAATTTATTGTTAAGAAGACTTACTTATCTTGTGCCTGTGGCAGTTGTGGGAATGGTGCTTAAGGGCCGCCTATGTCAAATGCGCTAAGTACACTGCCTGTACATGGTAAATTACAGGTAATGTGATGTGTGTGTCATCCATTTTACTGTATGTGCAAGTCAAAGAGAGGTGTCTGTCCCTGGGGTCCCTTCAGTGTCAGTGTGTGTGTGCTGTGCATTGCTCTTTGCCAAGGCCTGAGCAAACTGGGCATGCCTTCAATTGCCTACAGGAGCAGGCTCAGGAGCCTCCTCCTCTGAGTCCTTCTGTGCCTGTGGGGACCTTGGCAATGGTGGTGGGCTGTGTGGCCCTTCCCAGTGCTGCTCCTGCTGCAGCTGTTTCTGCAGGATCATATTGTATAGCCTGGCACATACTATAAACATGTGTGCACATGTGGCTGGAGAGTAGTGCAAGGCTCCACCAGATATATCAAGGCACCAGAACTGTGACTTGAGCATCCCAAACTCACGCTCTATAATGATCCTGGTTTGTGCATGTGCCTCAGTATGGCGTTCCTGTTTGGGTGGGTGTGCATTTCTGATGGGTGTCATCATCCATGGCTCCAGTGCATAGCCAGCATCCCCCACCAGATGGCCATATGGGATGACCCCACTGGCAAATGCCTAGTACAGCTGTGATGAATGCCAGATGTGGGAGTCATGATAGCTTCCAGGGCTGCCAGCACACATATTCATGATAATGCTCTGGGCATTGCACATGATCTGGCAGTTGATGGAGGGAAATCCCTTGCAGTTTATGTAGACCCTACCCTGCACACCGGGTGGTGCTTTGATGTGGCTGTGCATGCAGTCTATCACACCCAGTACCTCCGGGTATTCTCCTACATGGTGGAACAGATGTAGATTGCTAATCCTCTCCTCACAGGTGTTGGGGAAGTAAATGTGCTCACCAGCATGTGGTAGCATGGCATCCAGTAACTGGTGGAGTAACCTGGATGCAGATGCCTGTGAGACCCCCATGATGTCCCCAGTAGGTCTTTGGAAAGTACCTGTAGCTAGTATTCTTAAGGCTTATACACATACCTTAGTATCCACTGGGATGGGTTCCCCTCTGTTGGCTGTAGGTCTGAGTTGAGGCCGGCACAACTCGATGATTTGCTGAAGTATGTCTCTGTCCTCCCTGTAGTGCTCTACTATCTCCAGATCATGTAACCCCTGGTAAGTTACCCTGGGTCTGAGCAATCTTCTCCTCCTCCTTAGTCTGTGGCAGTCATCAGCATTATCCTTCTCACCGCCCTCAGCCTCTAGCACATACTAATGGATCAAAACAATGGCAGCCCCTAACATTTCTCCTGTTAAAATTCCCCTGCATGTGCACAACAATGGTGGAGAATTTGTGGGAAAAAACAGACTTTAAGGTGTTTCCATAGTTTATAATGTTGTGCTGCAGATGCTGCCTGTATGATTAGCTGACTATGATGCATTCCACCTGCTAGCTATGTAATTTGTTCTTGATTGCTTTTATTCTGCTATTTTCCTTTATTTCCCTTTTTTTCCCTTCCCTTTTCCTCCCCTTTTAAGCCCTGAGGCATGCCAAACAAACCTGGTGCCCAAAAGTGAACAGTCCTGCTATTTCCATTTTTTTTGTTTGTTTTAGACCCGGTGCACTCCAAGCAAACCTGTTTAGCTAATGTAAACACTAAGAAATGGCCCTGCCTGGATGCAAATACGCTCTTCATTTCACGGAATAAGTCAATACAGCCTCAGACACACCCTCTTGCTTAGCTGTACTTAGCTAAGCTTATCTGGGGGCCATAGCGCTCCAATGTGCTTACAGCATGCATGACACACCCCCTTTTCATGCCTGTTGCTCCTCCTGCTAACACAATCATGTTATAGCACCTACATGGTTAGGTGCAGTTTGGCACTTTATTTTTGTGATTCAGTAAATTTCCCCTCATTTGCATACCCCACTGCCTTAGTCTGTAGTTACTGCACTATCTCAAAGCCTTTCCCCTTAACAACCACTGTTCCCTGGTATTATTTTGATTTTGCATGCAGATTTCCCTTAAAATTGAGTTTTCACATTTTTTTTTATTTTCGGCACAATCCCATTAATGCCCCTCTGCCCTATGCTTAAATGGCCAAGATTGGCCAAAAAAAAAACCTTTTATTTTTATAAAAATGAAAAGATTTTCCATGCCAATGGCCATATATTTGGCCACTGGCATGCCTAAAGATTATAATACATGCTTTTATTTGAGCTGTCATGCCTCCATTTTAATTTTCGCAGAAATGTATTCGGCTAGTAGCCGAACACATTTCTGCAACTACACTATTCTTGCATGGATGCCTGCCTGCTTGCTGAATCATTAATTCACCACATTTGCATGGTTTTCACAAGAAAATGAGGTAATTAGCATAATGCAGTGTTGTCCATGCAGGAACAGTGTAAGCAGGCTCTTGCATGTCAGAACAGCAGTTTACTGGATCGCGTGGCAGCCATATACTGTGCAGGAGCGGCTACAGTGTTTCAGCACAGAAAAAAAAGCGTATTGAATCTCAGGGATTATTTAAGAAAAGTAAGCAATTTCTTTCTTAAATAATGTCATTGTATAAAAGCAATAACCAATGAGTGGGTGTGGATATATTGAAGATTTACCCATGGTTGGCTTATTTTAATCACTTTGGCTTCACTTTCATGATCAAACAACACCAGCTGTGGGTAAATCTTCAATATACCACACCCACTCATCAGTTATTGCTAAAATACGATACAGAAAAAAATCAAGCCAAGTTTCACAATAAATAATTTTAACCTATCCTATTATCTTTGTAAATAAAAATAATAGTATTAATAGTATTCCAGTCCTCCATTCCAGCTGTCATTGCAATTTCAGTAGTAAGTTCATTGAAGGATTGTCATGCTGATAAATTTATGTGCCTCTACAAGCACCTTTAAGGGAGTATATCACTTTACTCTTAAATGCAGTGACATCAGAGTTGGCGTTGAGGAAACACTATTACTGTTAGGGGGTGTAGCAGAAACTCCTGCCATAAAACTTATCATGATAAGACACTTCAGTGAGCACATCAAATACTGACTACATTTATTTTGCTGCAATATGATCAAATGCCCTTATGTTGAACTGCGCTACAAATGCAGAAACACTAGCACATTACCCAGAAATCACATTCAGCAAACACAGCACAGCTATTGTCAGAGAGTTTTTACAAGGGACATGTCCACCTGCATGTATCCCAATGTTGAGGACTTTTCCCCTCCATGACTAAACATATACAAACTCAAAGATTGCACAAAAGTGGGAAAAGTAAAAAGTCTGTAGTACTCATTACTGTGTTATCTTACACAGTTTGAACATGACTATTTGGTCATTCTGAAAACTGATAGCTTGACTGAGTGTCATACACCCATATGGTGTTTGAGTGTTTGTGTGTGTGTGTGTGTGTGTGTATGCATCTTTATCTTTCTCTGTATACATATATATATTATATATATCATATATATATTTACACACGTATCTGTCTATATATATATATATATATATATATATATATATATATATATATATATATATATATATATATATATATATATATATATATATAGGTTCATAGGTTCATAGGTTCATACTAGTCTATCTGCCTATCTGCCCGAGGGCATTTACAAGCCTAGCCCATAGTTTTGTGGCTTACGCCACCCCTTTAGTATGGGGAACTATACCCATTATTTTGCTGTGCCTCTGTCGAGCAGTGACACTGAGGTAATCCCTGGGGTATATCTGCGATCTCCCATCCATTGGTCAAGATTTCTCTTGAACAAGGCCAGCGAGGTGCTCTGCCTCACATATACTGGGATTTTGTTCCACAGCATAGGGAGTCTTTGGGTGATGAATCTATCCCTCCAGCACGTCCTATTAATAGCCGTGTCGAGGTTTAAGTCTCCTGCCCTTGTGGCTCTGACGGATCTAGATTTTTTGAGGTGAAGCATATTCATCAAATCTGGGTTTGACATGGCCTTGTATGTCAGGCACAGGTCACCTCTGAGCAAGCGGTAAGCGACTGAATAGAGCTGGAGTTCTTTCAGTCGGGCAGCATAGGACAGATTTTTGAGACCCTTTATCCTTTTGGTGAGGAACTTTTGTGGCCTCTCCAGCTGCTGCAAGTGTCGGGTCAGATACATTCCGAATGGGGCATTGTACTCAATCATTGGTCTGATGAGTGATGAGTATAGGGAGACTATGACCTCCCTTGATCTAGATGAGAATCCCTTCATGATAAGGTGGGCAATGTAGAAGGTTTTCCTAACTACTTTAGCTTCATGGGTGTCGAATGACAGGCTACTGTCAACCTGGGTCCCCAGGTCCCTGATAACTTCTTCTGTGCTCAGTGGATTGCCACCTATATGGTAGCTAGGGGTAACCTTGTTTTTCCCGAAGGGTATGACTATGCATTTTTTGGCATTTAACTTTAGGCCATGGCTCTGGCACCAGTTATCCGTTTCTGTGAGACCCTTCTGAAAGATATCTGTGTCAGATGTGTTTTCGACTACGGCGCCCAGTTTGCAGTCATCTGCAAACTTTGTCAGCCATAACCCTCCTGTGTTTGCTTGTACTGAAAAGTAGATGCCAAACAAGAGTGGGCCCAGGACTGAGCCCTGTGGGACACCACTTGTGACAGGCTTTGAGTCTGACATGGCGCCAGCAACTCTGACCCTGTGGGTTCTGTCACTCAGCCAGTTTGCATCCCATCTTGTGATGTATGGGTTAACATTTAAGCTGATGAGTTTTTCAATGATACCCGAGTGGGGTATTGTATCGAAGGCTTTCGCCAGATCGAGGTAGGCTGTATGGACTGTCTTTCCCTCATCAATGGCTTTGGTGACTGTTTCGAAAAAGTCAACCAAGTTTAAAAGGCATGATCTGCCTTTGACAAAGCCAAACTGGGTTGGATCCAAAGTCTGCAAATTCCCTATGTCTTTATTTATGAGATCCATTATGATCCTCTCCATGGCTTTGCAGATAAGGCTTGTCAAGCTAATGGGCCGGTAATTTCCAGGGTCGGTGGAGGCACCGCCTTTGTGAAGTGGGACCACAGTCGCGGTGCGCCACCCGGGTACGATCCAGAGGTGAGACTATGATTAAACAGCTGTCCTAGCTGTGGGTTTAATTCCTCATTGAGTTCGTGGAGCACACAGCCGGGGACACCATCAGGTCCCATGGATGCTGTGTTTTTTGCTTTGGAGAGAGCAGTTCTCACTTGGGCGTTAGAGATGTTTGGGGGGCTGCAATCGTTTGGTATAGATATCTCTCCTTTTCGGGGGGGGGGGGAGGAGAAATTTGCACTGAACCTGTCAGCCAGTATGTTGGCAATGTCTGTAGGATCAATAATCTTCACATCATTTTGAACTAGTTCTGAGCATATCTGGGAGTTTCCTCCCAGGTTTCTAACATAGCTAAAGAAGGCCTTATGATTGTCTTTTGAGTCTTTAGCTATTTTTCTCTCAAAATTTGCTTTGGATGATTTTATGAGAGCTCTTAGTTTTTTACTTATAGTGATCAAAGGTGTCTTACCTTTTAAGGATTTTGCTCTATCTTGTAGTAGCTTCCTCCTTTTGTTGTAGAGTTTGTTTATGGCTGGGGTCCACCAGACTGGACGCTTGCCTTTGGTACAAAGAGTCTTTGTTTTGCTTGGGATTGCCTTATCCATGCAGTCCTGCAGGTGCTGGTAGAAGGCATTTGTAAGTGATTCAGCGGCTTGAGTACTGTTTTCCGCCGCTCGGGGCCTTAAAGGAGACCAGACTAGTCTTTAGAAGTGTGAAGTCGGCCTTCGAGAAGTTCTTTACTGTGGTCTTTTTTATTTCAGGTGGGGGTGGGATGAGGACCTCCAGCGAGATTAGTTTGTGATCTGATCTCACCAGTGAGGGGTATACTTCGGTGTTGAACATTGTGCTCCCATGTTCGTGATGATGAGATCAAGTATGTTTTCTCCTCTTGTGGGGATGGTGACTAGTTGTTCCATGGCATTTGAGTTTATGAATTCCAGGAACTTTTGGGCTAGGGTGTTTGGGCTTGAGTAGTGTTCCCAGTCTATATTAGGGTAATTGAAGTCACCTAGTATGATGGTGTTTGGAGATACATTTATCCCTCCAGTGTTTTCAGGAAAGCCATGTGAGGTTCCTGAGTTTGTGAGGGTGGCCTGTAACATGCTACAATTTGCAGAGCAGTCTTGCCTATGGTTAATTGCACCTGGATGGTCTCCGATACATCGTGCGTTGCCACCAATCTTGAGGTGTGGGTGTCCTTGATGAATATGGATACCCCCCCTCCTTTCTTGGTATTGTCCGGATTTTGGGGCCGCAACGCATGATATGAGGTAAAACCTGATAGTGCTGGGGTGCTCTCAGGAGCCTTGAACCAGGTTTCTGTCACAGCACAGACATCGATGTTCTCCATACTGAGAAGGGCCTCAAGTGCGTGCATTTTGATATTGAGACTTCTGGCATTGAGCAGCATTACCCTTAGTTTTTTTCCTTTTTTGTGTTCTAGGGTGGTAGGTTTAGAATTTGAGCCTTGCCTAAAAAAGGCACTATGGGGTGGCAAGAGCCTTTGCCAATATCCGAATCCCAGTGGTGACAGGTGCAAGCCGTCCCTTAGAAACAGCGTGGCTTGTCCAGCATGTCATCCCAGGCAGACAGACATTGGATCCCCTTTGAATGACACCAGATTTTAAGCCAATTGTTAAAGCTGATCATCTTATCTCTGTATTGTGGCATCATTCTTGGTGAAAGTAGGATACTGCTCAAGGTCAGGGTCATACCTGCCTGGGCTACATAATCAGAGAGCTCCTCAATGTCTCTTTTCATGTAGTCCAAGGAGGTACGTCTCAGGTCATTTACACCAGCGTGGACAATGACTGAGTCGTATTTGTACCTGCTGTTGAGAGACCTGAGTGCTTGCGTTATGTGGCAGATTCTAGCGCCCGACAGGCAGCTCACTGTAACCCTCTCCTTACTCAGTCTGGTGAGCGGGACATCAGTGTGTCTGACTATGGAGTCACCAATGACTAGTGTGTCTGGCATTGTGTTTGGCCTTAAGGGCTGTGACTGTTTGACACTCTGACTGTGAGGTCTATGTGTTGCAGGTGTTGTGTTCTGAGGTGGTAGTTGTTTGGGTGTCTGCTTTGGTGGCCTCTGCTGTTTTGGTAGATTTTTGATCAGAGCCTCCGAGTATGTCTTTGTGTGTTTATGTGTATGATTTGAGGTTGTGATGGTACTATGTGAGACTGGGTCTATAGTGTGTGTGGTAACCTTCTCCTCCTGTCTGGTCTTGCCAGTCCTATGTTGAGAGAGCTCAGCCTCCAGTTTGGCCGTATAGTTGCATCTCTCACATGTATTTGTGTTTTGTGGGAGGAGGAGAGGAGGACACTAGCAACTGATCCCTCGACATGCTAGAAGGAATAGACAAAAAAAACTTTAAAAGGGATTTCAGGGGATGTGGGTGACCGAGAAATGGGGTTTGCCTTTTAGGGGTACTATCTATAACAAGAGTGCTGTATCAAGTGATAAGTACTGTAGGAGCAAGTGCTAGGTTTAACAGATAGAGAATAGTCTACTTGGAGTCAGGTAGAGATGATCTTTTTAGTTATAGGATACGCTGATTAGATTAGTAGTATAGTTCGAGGAAGGTAGTTTTAAGGGAAAATTTGAAGAGTGGACTTTAGGTAGCCCGAATAGTTTAAACCTGCTTAACCGGCGCTGCCCTAGTGTGCAACAGTGGCAACTCCGCGCTAAATCGCGCAAACGCGCGTTTAGCGTGTTTTATATCAGGGGGCTGAAAGAAGCTAGGAACTGGCCCAAAACGACCAATAGACTACAAGTTACTGGCTGAAACCTCACAAAACTGGACCAACAGGCAGCTCAATGCTTCCCACTCCCACTGGTAAGCAAGGGAACTTCCTACCTCCAAATTTGGCAAAGAATCAGTAACAGGAACTGCAAACAAAGTCCAGGGATCAGCAAGCTCTGAAACTGGACTACTCTAGCTCAGTAAGGCGGGAAAACAAGAGATATTTTTTTTTTATCAGAAACAAGCAGAAACAGATACAGTAGACACTTATAAATGCTATAAATCGGCTATCACAGCCTACACAAACAATTTGCAACAATTACAGATTTTAAAAGTAACAAACTGAGAATTCAAGTGCAATAACAGAATAAATGCAGAAAAACAATTACAATGTATCAGCAAGCAGGCGAAATACAGTTGCTAGATAAATAGAAGTGGAAAGCCACAAAAAATATACATTTACACACGTATCTGTCTAGATATATATATATATATATATATATATATATATATATCGCTATCACTTGCTCTCTATATATACATATATATATATATATATATATATATATATATATATATATATATACATGTGTATATGGAAATGCCACACATGACTGAATGGTATTCTTATTGAACTTATCCTGTGATGGGTAAACTCATCGAACAAAATGCAATTCAAAATGAATGAGCATTAATTAATTAATTAATTTCTTAGAATTTACGTTTGAATTTCATCAAACTCAAATTAATTTTTTGGATATCTTATTACAGAAAGACTGTTTGAATAGTAGATTTAAGAGTAACATCTACAGAAAACCAACGTATTCCATTGGTTTCCTGCACTATTCCAGTTGCCACCCGCACCATCAAAAGAAAGCAGTCGTAAAAGGACAGATGGTGCGGGCGGCAAGAATGGTAACTGATGACAATGATTTCACTACAGAATGTAAGATGCTTGGTGACATGTTCAGCAATAGGGGTTACCCAATTGAATTAATAAGGGAGATCACTGTAGAAGTTGAACACAAACGTAGAATGGGGCATTTCAGCCCCATCCTATCTTCTTTCAATGTGATTAACCAAGCCAATGAGCTAGGCGGAAGCAGTTCATGCAGGGTCCAACCTAGTCAATCTAATAATAACCTTAGGTTTCTTTGCACTTTTTCCACAGACCACTATTTCATTAGAGGCATTTTGTGTAAAAATTGGATGCTATTTTCCAATGACAGGAAGATTCAGAGCATCATTAATGGCCCGCCCGCCATTACTTTCAGGCGGGGAGTCAATCTGAAAACACTTTTGGAAACTGGTAGACCTAGACCGAGGAGTTCTATGGTTGGGATGAGTAAATGTGGGTGCTGTACACAATGTAAGTTTATCAAGGAAGGAACTATGGTTTTTATTAATAAAATTCAGTACAAAATAGTAGGTAAATACAACTGTAATACTAAAGCCATAGTATACGTGGCAATATGCACAGCGCGCCACGCGTTCTATATAGGGAAAACTGAGCGCAAATTAAAACAGCGCATTTATGAACACTATTATGCCATCTCAAAAGGAGATACTAACAATGCGTTGGCTAGCCACATAATAGAATTCCCTGGTCACCAGTTTAAGTTCACGGTGTTGAAACGGATAGATGATGCCCCTTATGTTGGACCATGGCAAATCTGCTTGGAAGTAGAAGAATTATGCTGGCAAATTAGGACTGCAGCCACATTTTCCCCAGGTCTCAAAGAGCATACATCTATTGCAAGCATTTTAAAAAAACTTGCAACTAATAGATAAGGAGGCTGTTATTTATTTATATTATTCATGTTATCAAATAAGTATTTTTAAAGGGATATATAGGCAGGTTTAACGTTTTCAATAGAGTGGCTGGGTCTATTATTTATGCATTTTTAACATAAAGGCTTAGTTTAAATGTACTTTACATTTACATTTATATTTAATTTGACAATGTATAAATACTTTCTAAGCATTGAGTTTTTAGTCCTGCTACATCTCTTGTTGGGTGAGTTTAGCATGTGATTCTAGTACTTCTATGTAATACATTTTCTACTTTTGAATATGTGTTTTGGAAATGGATACAATTATGTATGGGCTCAAAATGTGGGTTTTTAACGTGGAATTTATTATAATTATTGTAATTTTATGAAATATTTTTCATTAGTATTTATATATATATTCATATAATAGTTTTAAATTATTTATATATTGAATATGTGAATGCAGACTAGTCAATTAAGGCTAAGTGGCTGCATAATGAATTTAGTACCACATGATGCTATTAAATATTTTAAAAGGTAGGGCTGAATTTTGATTTTTTGCTTTGTTTGTTTAATCTGAAGAAGAATACGCATCGTCGTCTCCGAAACACTAATAAAATTGTGTTAGCTGATTACACAAGGACATTTCATTATTCGCGACTATTTGGGATTATTTTAGAGCAGTTTCCTGGCTTCACCTCCTCGCGCTGTTTGCGTTAATAGTTTGTGAAGCTTTTTCATTTGGTGATTGTGAGTGATCACAGATGGTTCTGCAAGAACACACTTGTACAACTATTATGATTTATTGGCAATTTCTGAGGGGAATCAAGTACACCTTCCTCAGAATTTAACATTGCTGGAGGTGTTACAAGGGACACTGTCACACCTGTATTTGAAATTATGAGCAATCCTGGCTATCTGACAGGTGTGCATGCCATATATATGGCACAATCCACATTGTCACGAATGTAACCCATGTCATCAATGTTGTCAATCAGCTATGTATTTACTATGTACATCACAGGAACATGTATCACACATGTATCTTGTATAATACCTTGATGGATGTATCTCACCGTCAAGCAGTAATGTTTATGCAACAAAAAGAATACCTAGGTATAGCCAATAAGATGGGTGGAAGGTCACTGTGGCAAATATGATATACTTCAGAAACCTGGAAGATGGTTGGGAGGTACATGAAAAAAAGGGTGCATTGTAATCAATTATTGGAGTAATGAGGACAGAGGAATATGGAACTATAATGCCCTTTGATGTGGATGTCCTGCACATACTCAGAAGTTGTGTTACATACAAGGGAATGCTCACCAGCATGGACACATGCTGGTGGACATTCTGCATACAATCTACCCGAGTACACAGATCACATATCACTTGGTCTGCTCAAAGAGATGTGCTGTCTGTATTGTAATTACCTTGTGTTTTTGCTTTCATAATGGAACTAATTATCCCATGATTTTTCTTCATCTACCGTGTCCCCATGGCTGTGGCAGCAATCCTTTGTGTGTGTTAATACTGTCTATATTATATCAATACCACACTTGGATTCAATGATTATTCACAATTTGCAGTTCTCCACAAAGCTGGTTGAAGAAAGAATGTGCAAGTCAGTTTTAATGTCTGAGACTTAAATAATGAACACTTCACTCCCCTACCCTACCCCCATTCCTACCTACCCCAGTACAATTTCCTTTATACTTAACCATCCCTCCCCTTCCTGCCCAGCCATCCACCACAAATTCACTTCCTGTCTAGCACCACTCTCACAATCCAACACCCAATCACACTTAACATAATCACCTATTCTTCCCTTCCCTTTCCTGCCCAGCCATCCACTACAAATCCATGCCTTATTACCACTCCCACAATCCAACACCCAATCAACCTTAGCATACTCACCTACTTTATATTATTTCTTACAATTACCCCTTCTCTCCTTAACCAAACCTTTCATCATGCTGCATCTACTTATAGCTGCAACATTACTCACTATGAATGAGCGTTCCTTCGTTGAAGGTTGTGCATCAGGCCCGGCAAGTCAGCACGTAAAAATCTACTGCCAATCATTAGCGGACCGGAGTTCCACTGTGGCAACCCCTAACCGGGAAAAGCCGAAAGACACAACAACAACAACTCTCTACTACTACCTCCTATCACTCTTACCTCTCAAATCCATTCTTTTGTTCCCTTACCTCGCACTCACACTACAACTTTCCAACTTCACTTTCTTTTTCCATCTCTCCAGATTTATTTAACTCTACCACCATAACTCTGTACAAAAGACACATACTTCAAATTCTCAAACCATCCAATAGGATTAAATACAGACCTCCCAAATACTATCTACTTTTTACATCAGGCGCTTTTCTCTATAAACATTTACTCTCCTCTGGAGACATCCATCCCAACCCTGGCCCCTCTTCACCTTGCACCTCCCCCCCTTCATCCACCTTAACTACCTCTTGCTCTCAACCCTCTTCCAACAACCAACCAGATATACAGCCTCAGTCCCAATACCCAAAACCTCACAAACACCTAACCTTTTATTCACTATACATTCAAAGCCTAGGAAATAAAATTACTGATCTACACTCTTGGATAGCTTACAACACCCCTCACATCCTAACCCTATCAGAAACATGGCTCAAGCCTCATATCTCAAACAGTGAAATACTCCCCCCTGGTTACAACATCTACCGCTCTGATAAAACATCAAAGAAAGGAGGTGGTGTAGCCATCCTCTACTCTAACAGCCTTAACCTTTCACCTTACCCTACACCTATTCCTAGCTTCCATCCTGCTGAACTCCTCATTCTTAACCTCCATCTAAATCCTCACAAAAGACTTTCTATAGCTTCCAGCTTCCATCTATATTCCTCCTGGCAACAATATACCCATTCTCGAAAACATACTATCCTGGTTCTTACTCAATATACCTTATGAAACACTCATCCTTGGGGATGTCAATATAGAATGGTCTAAACTTTCTACTGACTCTCCCTCACTTAGTATTCACCTTCCTGGTTTCCACCAACTAATTTCTACCCCCACTCATTTCCACAAAAACTCTACCTCCAGCTCCACTATAGACTGGATTCTTACTAAGTCCCCTCAACATTACCACCAGCCCAAAACCCTCAGTGACCATCTCCCTATCTCTATCCTAAGATATGACCCTCACTCTCCTAAACCCCACCTCTTTAGAGATTGTCGGAAACTATCCTCATTTAACTCTTCTCAATTTAACTCACTACTGCAAAACATTGACTGGTCCATCCTTAAACAACTTCCCCTGAATGGTGCCATTGACACTTTTAATAGCATCTTCCTAAATACCCTGGACTCCCTTGCTTCCTCTAGAATGATCAGAGTGAAATCTAATCATGCCCCCTAGCTTTTAAAAGAAACTAAGACCATCATAAAACAAAGAGACAGTGCCTGGAAAGCCTGGATCAAAACTAAACAAACACCTCATCTTCTCAAATACAGACAACTACGTAATTTTGCCAAAAAAACAGACAATTAAAGAGAAAAATGCTTTTATAGCTCAGGCCAGCATAAACATAGATCTAACCCCCGTAAATTCTGGTCTACACTAAATAGCATCCTTTATCCAGGCTCTCCCTCTAACCCTTCCCCCTACCCAAACTCAACTCCAGAGGAAACAGCTACCATACTAAATTCCCACTTCATCTCCTCCATCCAAAACCTCCTACCCTCTCAAACTGCTCCTACTCCAGCAAGTTAGTTTACATAGCCATCTGCAATACCTGTTCTTCCTTCTATGTAGGTAAGACAGAGAGAATGTTTAAAACGAGAATATATGAACATCTCTATGATATCAAAAATAAAAAAGATACTAATGCTTTATATAGGCATAGCATTGTATGCAATGGTTATTGCTGTTTTAAGTTTGGTATACTTGAATTTGCAACAGTTGAAGCAAGGGGTGGTGATTGGCAAAATGCATTATATAAGAAAGAGTTACTGTGGCAGTTAAGATTAGCTGCTGATTATCCACCAGGGCTTAATGAGCATATTACTAATAATGCCAATTCTTAAAGAAAAGGCAAATCTAGTCTAGTAGTGTTAACTAATCTAGTCTAGTAGGGGTTGGGAGGGTGGCCTAATGGTTAAGGTGTTTGCCTTAGAAACACACAGTGCAGGGTTTGAGTCTCACAAGGGATAATTGGCTAGGCTTAAAATGGCTCGCAAGGGCAGTTAGCTTAGTACTAATCTATGAACCTATGAACAATGTTTGTTATATCCAAGTGCTTTTGTGATAATATTCTTGTATGCTTTTTTGCTTATGTTATGTGGATATGGTTATTTTTGATGAAATTATCTGTTTTTTTGCACCTAACTCCTGCTTGTATATTCCAGTATGTTCATTTTCCATCAATGGAATTGGTTGGTTTAGAACCAATGGCAGACCAGCAACATGTATTTAAATGTAAAATTCACAATGACAACTTGTTCTGAACAAGTCATACTAATTGATGAAAGCACTTAACCTGGTTGTTTTATTATTTTTTTAACATTAAATAAGGATTGTGGACTCACAACGCTGTGCTCTTTTATTTTTCTTGGTTTGGCTCGAGCACTTATAGCACCATTTTTTATATAACTCCTACTCCTTACCTGATCCAACACCCAGCCCCAGTAACACTTTTTTCTCCTTCCAGCCACTTCCCACTTCTTACATCAAATCTCAACTGCTCAAACTCAAACCCTGCTCTCTCTCTACTGAAAAATTACCTCCCACCTTCCTCAGACTTGCAGCTGACTCTATTGCCTACCCTGTGACTATATTAATTAATAGATCCATGCTAGAATCTACTATTCCTACTCTTTGGAAATCTTTCTACACCACCCCTCTCCATAAAGGAGGCAACTCTGCTGATCCTACCACCTATTGACCTATTGCCATTCTATTCCCCCTATCTAAGATCCTAGAAAAATGTATCCATACTCAGCTTCTAAACCACCTTCTCAATCACAACTTACCCCTACCCAACATGGTTTCTGTCCCTATCATCGCACTACTACTGCTCTACTCTCCTTCACCCACACCATTGCAGAATCCCTGGACAATAATAAACCTACTTCCTGTCTCTTTCTAGACCTCTCCAAAGCTTTTGATAGTGTATCCCATCCTTTACTTCTATCTAAACTTGCAAACTTTCACCTATCCTCCTCCACCCTCAGCTGGTTCGCTAGCTATCTATCTGGACACCAACAATCTGTCAAATGGCTCTCCTCATATTCTCCTTTCCTGCCTATCTCTACTGGGGTTCCACAAGGTTCCATCTTAGGCCCCCTTTTATTCAATATCTTCACTAATGACCTCTTCACCTCTTGCAATAATTAATCTCTCATTCAATACGCTGATGACTCCACTATTATTTCTACAGCCAACAACATCTCTGACCTACACACTCTAACCCAAAAATCTCTACTCTTCACAGAACAATGGCTTTCAAAAAACGTACTAATCCTAAATCCCAAAGAAAAAAAAAAAAAAACTCTTGCTCTTCCTCCCCCTTTCTCTTGCTCAACATAGATCTTCCTTTGTCGTTAAATCTTGTAATAATACAGCCATCCATCCTGACACCCACACTAAACTCTTAGGGGTTATCATTGACGATGAACTAAAATTCAGTCAGCATATACAGCAATACATAAAGAAAACCCATCAAAAACTTGGTCTCCTATATCGGAACAGAAAATACCTCACTCCTGAAGCTAGACTCGCCCTTGGACAAGCAGTTCTCCTACCCTCTCTCCTCTATGCTGCCCCAGTTCTCACAAATATTCAAACTACTACCCTGAACAAACTTCAACAAACCTACCACAAAAATAGCCAGATTCATTACTAACTGCCCAAACAACACACACCACTGTATTGCCTTAAAGTGGCTGGAACTCTCACAATTACTTCATCTCTACCAATTTCACATGCTGCACTCTATGCTGTTTAAACCCTCCTGCTGTCCTTCCCTATCTCTTCTTGTTTCCGTCTATACCCCTTCTCGATCTCTCCACACCTCAAATCAGCAATTGCTTGATGTCTACCACCCTAACAAGTCTGTTGGTAAGCAACCCTACAAGCATTCTGTGGTTCAAGCTTGGAATAAACTTCCCCTTAATATATGCTGTATCTCTCATACTCCACTATTTAAAAAAGAACTGAAGACACATTTACTCAATTCCAGAACCTATCCCTGCTATGACCCTACTTAGCTCTCCCCTCCTCCCACACTCATATGTCTCTCATTACATCCTACTATCACTCTTGACTTTCCCCATCTGTTCAGCAACTAAGAACTTAATTTTTTCAAAGAAACAAAAAATGTAGTTGTTTATTTCTACACATGTAGATGTTTATTTCCATTGCTTGCTATTATTGTTTGTAATACTTTTTTTTTCTTGTTCTGTGATCACATATTATATTTGCTGGAGCTTTTCTCCTCGGGTCTCCACTGAAAATGGGACAATAACCCAGTCGGACTAACCAGGTTAACAAATGTCAACAAATAAATAAATAAATAAGCAATAAATGGCCTAGTACAGAGCTCTGAGTTACACACCTGGTCACTGGACTCTAGATAGAGGTGACTTCACACATTGCAACATATTCATCTGTCGTGTATGTGATCCAGTTATCTACCCACTTTGTGACATAGATGTTTATGGCCTCTTTAAACAGTTTATCTGTAAAACCTGACTCTGGATTTGTGTCAAATGCCTTGGCTGGGTCAAGTTACACAGCATAATAGTGTAGTCATCATGCATGCCCTTGGTAACTATCTTGAAGACAACAAACAGATGGAAGAGACATGATGTAACTTTAACAAATCAAACATGAGATTGGTACACAGTCAGGATATTACCTGTGTCCTTTTAGAGAAGGTACATGATGACTCGCTGGTCTACCTCACTGATGAGGAGAGTAAAGATGTGTCTATAACTCCATGCATCAAATGATGGTGACTCCCCAGTCAGAAGGATGCATGTTGATGTACACCCTTCGATGGGAACATAGGCTGACTGGAGACTGTGTAGAAGTATGGATTCAACTGGGTCTGGTAGGTCATGTTTTGAGTCACTCTATAGGCAACATGTGATGTTGTCAGGGCATATTGCGTCTGTGTTACTAGCCGTAGACAGCGCACATATGAGCTGCCCTCCTTAGAATCAAAACTGAGTAATGTTTGCATATATACTTTGACTGATGGCCAGTGGCAGTCAGGGACTGAAGTATGAGACAAACTGTCAGCTAGCGGATTGTTTATTTTCTCCAGTTGGGTATGTCTATTGGCATCCACATACAGATCTGTGCTTAGTTGTGTATTGGCACAATGTGAACTGTGTAGAAGGTTGATCTGCTCTACTACAACAACAGATGTCCTAAAATGCCAACAACATGCATAACAGTGTATTATACCATGTCAACAGTTCGCAAGAGGCATATTACTACAGCTGTTACAATGATATCAATGGCCATCAATATATTAGCTCACATCACAGATTGTAAGACCCTCTTGCAGCCATACTGTGCTTAAAAACCTCAATATAGAATATGTCAATGACAACAAATATTCATTAGATCATAGGAAATTATTAAGCTAATGACCAACATCATATGAAATCCTAGACATTATTAAACCATATAAATAAATTCCCTTTATCTATATTATGGAAGATTGTAAGACTACTGCGCATATGTGTATATGTGTTCAATTGCATTTCATCCTGCCACTATCCATATGGGACATGTGCACCACATCATGACAGAATTAGCAATCGCACATGCAGTGGTGTTGAGATGGCTTATAGAGGCTCATGGAAGGACCCTTCATGATGTGTGCATGCATATTTCACATGAGGACATCCTCCACTCCTCTGCAGGAAGGATGTCATGCGGCCAGAGGAAAAAGAAAGATGGTGAATGCATGGGGCTACATGAAAGGTTCCTTGAGTGGTAGTGAAATGAAGAGCAATTCCAAAGATCATGCCATGACCATAATATACCAATACACACACACACACGTGCACACACACACACACACACACACACACACACACACACACACACACACACACACACACACACACACACACACACCAATAGAGTGGGCTTGATTTGAATATTACATCTTTATAGGTATATTTATTTATATTATCAAAGCCTTTTTCCTTAAATTAATTGCTTCCCTCCTTTCTTTAAAGCTAACTCCTTCCCCCTAGTACCTGTACTTTTCTCAGCCCTGCTACTTTTAGAAGAAGCTACTCCTTGCTATTTTACATTTGTCCACTAGGTGGCACCCTTCCTTCTACCTTACCTCACTTACTTTAATGCTTCCCCTAGACTTACGGTTTAATTATTTGTAGATCTACTGCCCCTACAATCTTTTTCCTTCCTTCTACCTGTACTCAAACTCTCTTACCCTTCCCTGTCTACTATCCCTTTTGCTGAGATCATTACCTTCTACCTATCCCATACTTACCTACTAAGCCAGCTCTCCACAGATAGTTTTTCTCTGGGATCTCTCACTCAGTGGGTCTACCCGCTCCGTTCGCCCTACGGGCTCACTCCGCTCCCCTTCCCTACCCCCAATTCCCACCCACCCCCAGTACTTCTAACTTTATACACACCTGAAACTCCTCCCCAATTCCCATCAGCCTATCCCACTCCTTCACCCCTCCCCCGCCTATACTGCAATTCAATTAGATGCTCCTCTCCCTTCCTATCCCTTATCTGAATACACTCTCACATATACATCTCTTCCTATCAGCTCCAAACCCTCCCCAATTACTCTATCCTCTCTTCTAAAGTTTATTCCTACTCTGCCCACCATGTCTCTAGCACATAAACTCATCTCTCTTACATGTCTTATCCTCCTAATAACTCTCTATAATGCAACCTCCTCCACCTCCACCAAACTACCCTCTTCTTTCTCCTTCCCCACCTCCTCCACTCTCTCCCTTCCTCCCCATTATTACTCCACTTCTTTCCAATATCCCCCTCCCTACTTCAACCTAATCCATTTCATTATTTTAAATTAAAATGCCATATAATCTCTTTAAAACCTTTTGCCACCAAATCTAAACTTTATCTCCCTCTAACTTCATGTCGCAATCATAAGAGTCTCCTCCCCTCTCCCTTTACATGGCTAACTCTAGCAGGTGACATACACCCCAACCCTGGTCCCATTAACAATACATCTCCCACTACCTCCTCCTCTAGAAACAACCAGAAATATCTTAAGTTCATTACCATTAATATCCAGAGGATAAATAATAAAATTATAGACTTCCACGCTTGGCTAACTCACACTATACCTGACATAGTAGCAGTCACAGAAACAAGGCTAAAACCACACATTACAAACTCTGAAATTATTCCACCTGGCTACCAAGCTCTCCGATTGGATCGCCAAAACAAAAATGGAGGTGGTGTAGCATTAATATACAACTGCCTGCTGAATCTCTCCCCTTACCAGAATACCATTCCTCAGTTTAATAATGCTGAACTAACCATTGGAATCCTCAAAATGAACAACTTTAAAAGTATCTGTATTATAGCCATTTATATTCCCCCTGGTGAAAATATCGCAACCCTAGAAAATATTCTCTTATGGGCTTCAAAAAATATCAAACTTGAGACTTACATTCTAGGTGATGTCAACATTGACTGGAATAAAATTAATAACAATACTCCCACTCTCTCTATTAATCTTTATAACTTTACTCAACTAATAAACAGCATTACTAGACCCAACAAAAATAACCCACCAGGGTCCATCCTAGACTGGATCCTAGTCAGCCATCCTAATAAGATCTCCAACTCTGGTATTTTACCTCATTCAGTAAGTGACCATCTTCCAGCCTTTATTCTCTGAGCTGCCCAACACCTCCCTCACCAACACCAGTATGCCCATACTCGCAATCTCACTAATTTTAACCCCTCTATATTCTCTGAAACCCTTAAACTAACTAACTGAGATATCCTTAAAACTCTTCCTCTAGATGACGCAGTGGTAAGCTTCAATACTACTTTCCTTAAAATCCTAAACTCTCAAGCCCCACCGCGAACAAAACAAATAAAACAAAACTCTGCCCCTTGGCTAACTAAAGACACTAAAACTCTTATGCATCAAAGGGACAAAACCTGGAAAATTTATAACAAAAATAAACACCCAGATACACTCCTTCAATATAAGCAACTCCGCAATCTAACCAAAAAACTTATCACAAAAGATAAAAAATCCTACTACACTAAACTACAGTCTACCCTCTCAAAAGATCCCAAAAAATTCTGGAATTCCATTAACTCCCTCTTACACCCAGGCTCTAAGTTCAATCCCTGTCCCGACAACAACAAGACTGACACAGAAATTGCATCCCTTTTTAACTCCTTCTTTACCAATTCTATAGCCGAATTGACCAAAACCTTCTCAAAATCTACACCCTGCCCTCCACCCAATCCTTCTCCCCCCTCCTCTCCCCACTCCTGCTCTCCTAATCCCCCTCCCATTTTCCACTTAAAACCTGTATCCACCAGCTATATTAAAAAACATCTGACCAAACTCAAGCCTTGCTCTAATGCCCCCGACAATATCCCATCTCTCTTTCTCAAACTTGCAGCTGATGGCATTGCCATACCAATCAGTATTCTCATCAATAGATCCATCCAAGAATCTTATGTTCCCAAACTATGGTGAGCAGCTTACATCCTGCCCCTTCATAAAGGAGGCAAAAATAATAGCACTTCTAATTTCCGCCCAATAGCCATTCTTTCCCCAATTTCTAAAATCCTGGAAAAATGTATCCACCAGCAACTCATGCCCCACCTACTAAATAACCATCTCCTTACCCCTACTCAGCACGGCTTCCATCCTGGTCACAGTACCATTACTGCTCGACTCTCTTTCTTAGATATTGTCAACCATGTCCGTGACTCTGGAGACATTGTCTCCACTGTCCTTCTCGATCTTTCCAAAGCATTTGACACTGTATCACACACACTCCTTCTCAACCACCTTTCTAACCTCAATCTCTCTATTGAGTCCCTTTCTTGGTTCAAAAGTTATCTCTCAGACAGATCCCAAGCTGTGAAATGGCAAACAGGGACCTCTTCCTTCCTTCCTACCCCCACCGGTGTCCCACAGGGCTCTAGTCTCGGACCTATACTCTTTAACGTGTTCATCAATAATTTTCACTCTGCAATTCCTCACTCTCAAATAGTCCAATATGCAGATGATTCCACTCTAGTCTGCTCTGCCTCCAGCCTTCCCGAACTCCAGTCCAAGACCCAATTGGCCTTCACTGCTACAGAGAATTGGATGCTTCTAAACCATCTCTCCCTTAATGCCAATAAATCCCACATCATCCTTTTTCCCCCCTCTAAAGCTCCTCTACTTGATAAATCCTCTTTCAAGATTACAAGCCTCACCCACTCCACAATAGAAGTTGTTACTCATGCCAAGCTACTTGGTGTTACTATTGATGAACACCTGAAATTTAATACTCATGTTCAACTAAAAAAAAAAAAAACACCAGAAGCTTGGTATGCTTTATAGAAACACTAACTTAACATTAGCTACAAGACAAACCCTCGCTTCATCCTTCCTTCTACCTTCTCTATTATATGGTGCTCCTCTTCTAATGAACCTAACAGCTTCCATCTCCTCTAAACTAGAAAGTTGCTACAACAAAATTGCCAAATTCGCCACTAACTCTTCTTATTCTACTCACCATTGCATCTCCCTCCATAGTCTCCAATGGCTCGAACTCCCTAATCATCTTGACTACCTCCAACTTACTACTGCCCACAGACTAGTTTTCAAACCCAATGCTTGCCCAGCTCTTTCAAATATCCTACCTTTCTATACTCCTCTCAGGCCCCTAAGATCAGGCCACAAAAATCTTCTTTTTGTACACAAACCTAAATGACCACCTGGTCACCTACTCCTTTCTTATACTATAGCAAAGAAATGGAACCTGCTTCCTCCCCAGCTAAGAATCATCACAAGTCCTGAACAATTCAAATCTGTACTACATTCTCTCCTCCTCCAAAACAGGAAATGTAATTGTATACTTCCCACCTAGGTCCTATTACTTTCCTAGTTTCTACTTTCCCCCTCCTGCCCCTCATCTCTCTAATCTTTCTTCTACTCCCCATACTCTACATTTCTTTTTTCCCCCTATATTAATCTCGCTGCAGATACCCTTTAAATCCTCACTTCCCCTCTGCTTATATGCCTTCTCCTGCTACTCATCTTTTCCCTCTTCTCTCAGCTACTCAATCTGCATTCTTCTACCAATGTATATGTATATATATATATATATATATATATATATATATATATATATATATATATAGTATTTCACTTTATTAAACTGTTTAAGTGTGCAATATTAAGGAATATGCAGCTTTAAAAGTGCAAAGTGTTTGTTACATGGAGCTTTTCTTCCCGGGCCTCCACTGAAAATGGGCCTTCGGGCCCAGTGGACATCCCCGGTTATTAAACTGGAAATAAATAAATAAATAAAATTAATTTAGTTATTTATTTTACATTTGTTGACCAGGATTGTCCGACTGAGCTAAAGAGACCTTTTTCAGCACATTCCTGGGGAGAAAAGCTCTAACATATTAAACAACTTTCATTATAAATTAGCATTAAACAGCAATGTTACAGGATTATTACAAGGCATTAAGTAGCAATACAATGTTATACAGTGTCAATAATCAGGAGTATAGCAAAACTATTTAAAAACATTATACTTCACCTTTATAGGTATAGAAGATGAATGGTTTGCAAAGTCATAGTAACAACACCATATATGTCTGAATGTAACACTGTCATGTTGCACTTTATGAAGTATGACAGCATCATTGTATGCTGTGGAGAATATGCTGGGAGAAGTGTAGGACATGGATGTGGAGTCACATCCCATTGTAAAATTGTCTCAAAAGTGATAGTTGTATGTATATGGACTATATTGCAAGTGTGAACGCTTAGGTTGTTGAATACAGCATGGTCGACACAAATTAAGTGAACTGCGAGTACGCCAAATGCTGGAAATCACGAAATTCTAAATCCCGATTCGGCATAGTTGGCCCTTCTGCGGTATAGCTCTGTAAGGTAAGTGTGTAATAGTTATGGACCTTAGGGTTAGGGTGCGGGTTAAGGTAAGTGTATAGATAGTAATGTAAGGGTTAGAAGTAGGGTTTTGTTAAGTGTATGTGTGTGGATTATTTATTTTGTTTGGGTATAGCATATTAAGGTAAGTGTGCGATAGTTACGGACCTTAGGGTTAGGGTGCGGGTTAAGGTAAGTGCATAGAAAGTAATGTATGTAAGGGTTAGTGTAGGTTTAGAAGTAGGGTTTAGGTTAGTGGATGTATGTGGTTTATTTATTTTGTTTGGTTGGGTAGTATGTAGCGAGCGGTGTAGTGGGAAGTATGTTTTGTTTTCAATAGTGGGTGGAACGGTGTTGGCCAAACAAAAGCATTCAGTGATGTGTATTTCTGCATTTTGAGGGTTCAGTGAATTGTGCGTTCGGTTAATAGGTGTTGATCATGCTGTATTTGACAACCTAAGCATTTGAGCTTATAATATAGACCTGTATGTATAGACATGTACGTTGCCTGCTGTCAGATTAGAACTGCCACCTGTTTAGGTAAAGTAGCTTGCAAACACAGTAATTAGTGTTACTGCCACATCACAGACATCATTAGATGTTTATGAGAAGATGTTGTGAGGCCTGAATTAAATGGATGTGTAATCATGTGCAGCTATCAAAATATTAGAACTCAATGGGATTATACTGATAACTGAAGGATAGACAGTGATGCTGTTCTAACTAGATGCACACACACAAGTTGAATGCAGTGAGATTAGAACCCCTACCTCACTAGGTACATCAGCTACAGAACTCATCACTTAAAGCAAGCACCATGGCACAAGCCTGACTTTTACAATGCTGTCAGACAATTTCTAGTGAGTGACATCATCATTGGATGTTTGAGAGATGATGTTGGGAGGCCTGTATGAAATAGATGGCTAGCCATGTATGACTGTCACAACACTGAAGTTCTGTATGTTATCAGATAGAGGAATGTGCAAAGAGTAGTATTTGCTGTTGTGTTTCTAATGTGCAGGTATGCTTTAAGAGACAGCTTTACAAACTATATGCACACAGCTGTCCACATTACTACAAGTACTGGAAAATCTGAATGTGCATTGCCAGTATAAAAATGAAAATGGTATATAAGAAACATTTTTTTTATTTATTTTTGTAGTGTAGTTGATATATTTGGGTATAAGTACCAAGAGACCAAGTTTCAAGTGCATGGGTACAGGTAACACATGACTACAGTGTAAATGTGTGTTCTTTCCTTAAAAAGTGGCTTTGCTTTGTTTATGTTTTTACATGTAGTTTCATGGGATGAAGTCTAAATGGGCAGTAGACATAAGTAACACATGCTAATGTGGGCTTTCTATAGTATAGTGCACCACTGAGCAGCTGGTTTGCACGATCAATGGAAAAGTGTTTGTGCCTGCAAGATACACATTTAAGGGCTCTTACTTGAACTTGAGAAGTACTTATCCATACTAGCTATTGTAGACATATCTACCATATACTATGATGCTGCCAAGCTGACTCTGTAGCAAGAGGTGCAAGTGGATTGAAATATTTATTTTTAGCCCAGATGATACAGTGTTCAAATTCAGATGCATGTAATACTTTTAATTTCCATAGCATAATGGATTTAAAGAACATTGAGTGGAGTTAACTACACCATGATGTAGGACAGGAAGAGACATTCACCATTGCCTGGCACTGGTGTGCAATGTGAAACTCAGTGCAAACACAGAAACAAAAAGTGAAGGGCTTCATTACGGGATATTTCTGCCATGTCTGTGGTGTGTGATTCTATTTTTTGACCAGATTAAAGGTACTGAAATGGAGTAGATAGGAAAGTGATGAAATGTGGGCAAGCAGGGGAAGAGCAAAGAGAAAGCAATATAGGAATGTGTAGGAGGGAGGGAGGAAAAAGACATAGCTATCCATTTTCTCAACAGAGTAAAATGAAAATATGTATAGAATATTGACTGAATTTGGACTGTCACCTCAAAAAAGAAGGGTGACAACAACGCAATCATGTTGTATAGCCAATTCATCTTAATCAAGAGTATTGAGAAGACACATGTTTGAAGTGGAGAGCTATGTATGGAATTATATTTTTCCTTGGGACAGGTGTCTATTAATGATCTTTTATTTCATAAAGAGAGGAATGTTGCATGAGGGAAGTAGGTATTTCTGGGTCAGGAAAGTAGGGTAGCTGAAAAAGTAGATGCTGACAAACAGGACAAACAAGACAAGACACAGGGATGGTGAGGGACACAACAGGTTGGGGGACACTGTGATTGGGGATAGGGAGGGGGGAATGGGATGCCAATGACCACCAAACATGGAGAAAGTGAGAATCTAGTCCTCACCTGCAAAACTGTCATCATTGTCCCCTTACTCCACTGGCTGTTGAAATGCTTGATGTCTTTGTTTATGCACCATAATAGACATAATTCTCTCCATCTGTTGAAGGTATGCTCAAATGGTGCTCTCCATGACCTCATACACCAAGCTTGACATCTTCTGGTGGAAGACAAAATCCCCACCTCTGCCAATACTTCTGGAGGTTACCACTGCACCAGCTGCTGGGGTAATGCTTCCTGATGCGGAGGGCTTAGGTATTATGGGGCAGCAGCAGTACTGACAGTTTGGGTGACAGATGTGTTGGGCATCAGTGCAGGAGCTGGTGGAGTGTGGGCAGGCTAAGCCATGGGGTTCGCCCTGCCTCCCTGTCCTGCAAAGCATTTTGTGAGTTGTTAAAAAATGGATGACACACATATTAAAACAAAAAAAGAGAGAAATAAGGGTTATGCTGGCAGAAAAAAAAGAGAATTATTACCATCATATATGACATAGGATAAATTAGTACAATAACAATTATTTATTTCTACTTTTACATTTAAGTATACAACTGCAACTGCAAATTATAACTGAGTAACCAAGTAATCCTTACAATATGCATATATTGCACATATGCTTGATCAAATAATACAGATTAAATTAACATCAGGGCATTTATGCCACTTCTGTTGAAATTATTATGTAATATTTTTAAATTATTTTACTACATATTTGTTACTTTTGATATCTGAATCCACAACAGCTAACTACAATATTACAACTGACTTCTACAATTGACTTGTGCTACAGACTGAAGTATGCATTCTTGATTTTAGTTAAGATATGCATTCTTAATTTGCTAGTACTGTATAGAAGAGCAATGCTTTAGATAAAACAATAGTTATGTTGCTCTGCATGCATACCCCTTGTTTCCCTCAGTCTTTCTAAAAGTTCAGCATGTATTTCCCTATTTGCTGTTATATCCAGTTTGGCTATAGAATTAAAGGGAGAGAACAAGAGAAGAGCATTATGCATACCAATCTTGCCTATATGCAGCTTTCTGTCTAATTTCAGTTCTCTTTATCTGTATACTTACAGAGCTACAGGATGTCAACAGTCTTAAACTTAACCAGCCACTGGTTGAGTGTATCCTGCTTGCATATTTTCAGGTTGTTAAAGTGGGGCCTGCACTGCTCTCTGGTGTGTGGATTGTGAGTCATACTAGAGACAGTCTTGGTCAGATTATTCCAAGCCTAAGATTTGTACTGAGACCTGGTATAATTCCCCTATAGCACCCTTTGGCTGTGGCACTTTACAAGGAATCCAGTAAAAATTCTGCACTCCTTGATACCCCACCTTTGAGCCTTAAATTGGGAACCTTCCCTTCTACCTCCAGACATGTCCACTCAGGGCAAACAGCAACAGATAAAAGTGTTTTCCCACCAGTTCATGTTACTGCATTTAATGCTAGTGCCCAAACATTAACAACCATGCCAATTGAGTTTTTGCAATGTTAAGCAGAGAAACACAGGGCCAAAACACAGAGGAAAGCAGTTTTTGACAAAGTAAGGTTAATCTGACAGTTGGCATTACTTTATAGTTTGGTTACTGTTGTAACTTTTAGTTGATTTAACTTTGCAGACATGTATTGGGGGATTAAATTATATGATCTGACACGATTTTTGTGGCTTTTCACACTTATAAAATTAATTTGTACAATATGGGATTCAAATATATGCAACACAAACAAAACATATTCTTCCACATAAGTGATTTTTCCTCCTTTCCACAGAAGATGTGCTTGTTAAATGTGCTCATTAATTATATATAAATACAATGACAGAGTGAGGGGTTAACCATTTATGAGTGTGACGTGACAAGGTCTGGTTTATACATTTAAGTGTGTCTGAGTATCATTGAAGTCTGAAGTCCATCTAAGGCCAGAAAAGACAATTATAATTACAGAAACATAATTGTCAGTATACCCTTAGTCACACATATAATTCATATGAGTGCCAGTGCTATACATACTTATTGTTATTTATAATTATGCTTACATCATTTTATATTTTATAAAAGTGAGTGGACAAGCATTACTCTGGCTCTGTAACTGTGTAATTGAACAACCATAATTGTGCTGATACCCACAGTTACACATACAATATATGTCTGATATCCTGTATATGGTCAATGCACCTGCTATATATAGTTATTAATATGTGTATGTAGCTTTATACTGTACATATTTTATATAAAGTAAAGTGGGACATCAGTAAGAAAGGTTTGGGCTGAGCTGGATTAGAACCCACACTCACCTATGCTATAATCCATAACTTACAACTGCTGCACAGGAACAGCTAGGCAGCAGTTGTATATTTTCACATTCATAACTCTGTATGAGTGCTGACCACCTCACAACACCACTAAGTGTGTTTGCTCATTGGCAAGCCATACAGGATACAATGTATCCATTTTGAAATTGTCTACTGTCTGCTTCCACCCTGCAGGTGTTGTGGAAGATTGCTGACCATTGAGCAATGCCGCTTAGTTGGTTTGTGTGATGGTAAGCAAAAAATGCAGCAATGTATCAATTTTGAAACTGACTTCTGTCTGCTTCCTGATTGCAGGTGTTCTTCCTGCTTCATGTGTGGGCCATTAGACTGGGTTTGTGTGAAGGTAAGTGGCCCGCAAACATGACAGGCAAAGCTTACCTTGTTTTATCCTTCTAAGCAGTGTTTATTAGGTGTTATGCTTAAGACAAATGTGGGACTTCAGCTATGTTCTACAGGTAAATATATACTGTCTGGTTCATCATGTTTACCAGGTATGCTCTAAACACATACACACACACGCACACACACACACACACACACACACACACACACACACACACACACACACACACACACACACACACTTGACTCACAGGTGTAATTTATGTAGTCTTTATCACAGAAGTACATGACATGAAATTTATTTAAGTTATCCATTTCACTCTGTTTGCACTAAGCCACATGCTGCACAAATAGTAATATTAAAAAAACATAAACAGCATTACAAAATAAATTTTAGCATACATTAAAGATTTAGCCACAATTCTGTATTTGAACTGTCACACCAATGTGCCTACAAAACACAGTAAGGATGTGCAAACACGGTGAAATGGATAACTCAAATAAATTTCATGTAGTGTACTTCTGTGATAAAGACATCGAGACTGGGCAGGGCTGATTACCTTTTTAACTTTCTGCCTTAAAAAATAAACGAGTTTGCATGGGTATGCACTTGTTTTAGCTCAGCAGATCCTGTTTTGGCATCCTGCAGACTACTACAGCAGAAGAGAGAAGAAAGAGAGACTTTGATTGATTTATAAGTACCGCTGTTTGCTTTTTCTTGCCTAAAATTGCTTACCGCACTTTAATCTAGTTGTTTTACAAGTTATTGCATTTATTTCAACCTCATTTTAGTTTTTTCTTGCTTATATTGCTTACTGCACATTTATTTAGTCATTTTATGTTATTTCAACTGCATTTACTGTTGTTGGCTACACATTCAAGTGTGCTAGCCTATTCTGTGTTTAAAAGTGAATGCACTGTTGTTTTAAATTGTATTTTTTACTGTTTTTCCCAAAAACAAAAAAAGATCTAGCTGTTTGCTCATTTCCTGCCATTTTCTTTTGCTAGAATAGTCCGGATTTCAGATTTACTGTATTCAAGACTGTATTAGAGTTTTTGAGTTGCCCAGACCTTTCTGTGATAGAGGGGAAACCTTTCTGTTTCTCAGTGGGAGTGGTAAGCACTGAGCAGCCTATCTACCACTAGAGGAGTGGTTTCCAGCTCTGAAATTGTACCTTATTGGCTGTTGTGGGCTGCTTTCTATCCCTTTTACCTTTCTGCCTTAAAAACCGACGATGTGCAGTGCCGCTAAGCTAGGGTAAACCATTACCGGTGCCAGAAAGTCTGCTCATCAAATTTTCCCTTAGATCTTGCTAGTTCTCTTCTTTGCTGCACTTAAATAGCTTATTAAGGGTAGCACTTGTTCAGAAATTCTCAAAACATTTCTGGTGCACATTAACAGCTACCAGCACTAAACTTTCCATAAGGAAAAGAAAAACAGCTTCAGTACTTACTAAATTGAACATCCATCCAGGAATGTCCAAAGGTCAGTTACCTGCACTTTCTTCTATTAACCTGGTGAACCTGGGCATCCTGAGGCAATGTAGTAACTGACTCATGTTCACAGATACCTCTTTCCTCTTACCTCCTAACACTTAGACTTGTGAGAGATGCACCTATATATGCAAATTGGAAGCCAAGTACTCTCCAGCCAATACTGGAATAGCCAGTCAAGAGGAAATGGCCAACACCTGCACCACACCACATGGAACACATAGCCCTCCAAAACATACACAACCACTGCCCTTACATAATAACACAAAACACACACACACCTTCATGGAGGCTGTCATCAAAAATCTACCCAAACAACAGAGACATCCAAGGCAAAAATGCATGTAACTACCACATCACAGCGCAATCCATGAAACACATAGCTCACATAACAGTGTGCCACTCAACCAAATCCCCTAAGGCAAAACAGCTTACCCAATACACTAATCATAGGTGACTAAATAGTAAGGCACACTGATGTCCCACTCACTAGGGTGAATAAGGAGAAGGTAACGGTCAGCTGCCTGTCGGGAGCCAGGATCCACCACATAATGCATGCACTCAGGTCACTCCACAATAAGTACAGATATGATTCTGTCATTGTCCATATTGGTGTGAATGACTTGAGATGTACCTCCCTGGACTAGATGAAAAGAGACATGTAGCCCAGGCAGGTATGACTCTAGCCCTGAGTAGCATCCTACCATCACCCAAAATGATGCCACAGTACAAGCAGAAAATGATTGACTTAAACAATTGGCTAACTTTCTGGTGTCACTCTAAGGGGATCCAGTATCTGTATGCCTGGGACGACATGACTGACAGACCTCGATGTTTGCCAGAAATTACCTGCATCTGTCACCCCTAAGATTCTGGATACTGGCCAAAGCTCTTGCCGCCCCATAGTGCCTTTTTAGGCAATGTCCTGATGACAAAATTGCCACTGTAACAGCTACAAGCAAATGCAATCTGAGGGTTATTCTTCTCAATGCTAGACGTCTAAATCTCAAGATGCACTCACTCAAAGCACTCCTTAAAATGGAGAACATTGACATTTCTGCAGTAACAGAGACCTGGTTCAAGGCTCTGGAGAGCACCCTTGCGCTACCAGGCTATACTTTATACCACACATTTCGGCCCCAGAACTCAGACCAAAGCCCTAAAGGAGGAGCTGTCTTCATATTCATAAAGGATGTGCACGCCTCCACACTAGTAGACCAACATAATGCATCAGAGATATTTCAGCTACAACTAACACTGGGTAAGACCGCAATCCAGGTTATAACCTGTTATAGATCCCCCACCATGTCCCAAGACTCCCACTCCACATTCATGAGCACCCTGGAAAATATTAAGGCTCAACCCAGCACCCTCATACTGGGTGACTTCAATTACCCCCTCCATTAACTGGGAAAACTACTCAAGTACCAACACACTTGCCCAACATTTTCTGGAATTCATTAATTCCAACTCATTCATACCCCCACTAGAGGAGGCAACATCCTTCACCTTGTTATTACTAACATGGGCGACTGTTGCTCTACACCATCAGTTAACTACTCCCTGGTCAGATCTGACGACAAACTAATCACCATGGATATCCACATCCCACTCACACCCCCTGTAAAGGTAACCACATTGAAAAATCTCTCCAAAGCAAACTTTGGCCTTCTAAAATCAGGAGTGGATAACTTCACAACACCTATACAAATAGAAAATGGGTGCATGACCACTGAATCATACACCTATTCACTGTACAAACACATACACAAATGCATGGAATGGGCCATACTCAACAGAACCAAGACACTCTCCTCCAAAATAAGGAAGCCAATCTGGTGGTCCCCTACCATAAACAAACTCTACAACAGAAGGAAGAAACTGCTGCAGAGAAAGGTGAAGTCCCAAGACTGGAAAAACTCCCTTGCTAGCCTCAAACTGAGATCCCTCATCAAATCCTCTAAAGCTAGCTACTAAAACAAAATTGCAGCAGATACCAAAGGCAACCACAAAGCCTTCTATAGTTATGTCATGAATCTGCATGACAATACTCAGATCTGTGCTGATCTACAGCACAATGGTAACTCCTATACTGAGCCAACTGACATTGCCAATATACTGGCCAACTGGTTCAGTGCAAACTTCATCCCCCTCTCACTCCTTAAAGGGCCAACCATAATACCAAAGGAATGCCATGTACCCAATATTACTTCTGCACAGGTTAAAACCACACTATCCAAGGTTAGGAATACAGCTTCCATGGGACTTGATAATATTCCTGGCTGTGTTCTACATGAATTACAAAGCAAACTGGCACCACACCTGTGTGCTCTGTTCAGTCACTGCCTCACTTCAGGCTTTGTCCCTTCTGAATGGCACACTGCTACGGTCATCCCGTTCCACAAAGGAGGAGCAATTACAGACCCTGGGAACTACTGCCCCATAAGCCTGACAAGTCTGGTGTGTAAGGCTATGGAGTGCATCATCATGGACCTTATAAATAAGGACATTGGGAATCTCTAAACTCTAGACTCCATGCAGTTTGGATTTGTGAAGGGTAGATCATGCCTGCTCAACCTGGTAGACTTCTTTGAGTCTGTCACCAGAATTGTGGATGAAGGTAAGCTAGTTGAAACAGCCTACCTCGATCTGGCCAAGGCCTTTGATACCACTCTGCACTCAGGGATTATAGATAGACTGACTAAACTAGGCATAAACCCCTACGACACGAGGTGGGTTGCAAACTGGCTCACAGATAGAACCCACACTGTGGAAGTAGCAGAGTCTAAGTCTGACTACCAGCCAGTCATGAGTGGTGTCCCACAGGGATTGGTGTTGGGTCCTCTTCTGTTTGGCATCAACTTCTCTGAAGTCCAGGCCAACACAAAGGGACTCTGGCTGACCATGTTTGCTGACAACTGCAAACTGGGAGCCATTTCTGACTCTCCAAGAGATATAGACATTCTACAAAAAGGCCTCACTGAGACCAATGACTGGTGCCAGAACCATGGCCTTAAGCACAATGCCAAAAAATGCATTGTCATTCCCTTTGGGAAGAACGCAGTGCCCATGAACTATCACATTGATGGTAGTCCACTAAACACCAAAGGTGTAATAAGAGATCTGGGAACACAGGTTGATAGCAACCTCTCCTTTGACAACCACATTTCCACTGCGGTCAGAAAATCCTTCTAAGTGGCACATCTCATTACAAAGGGTTTTGCATCCAGGAAAAAAGAGGTCATTGTTTCCCTCTACTCTTCCCTCATTAGACCTATTATAGAATACAACACCCCCTTTGGTATGTACCTCACTAGACACCTACAACAACTGGAAAGGCCACAAAAATACCTCAGTAAGGGGATCTTAGGATGCAAACACATGTCCTATGCAGACAGATTAAAAAAAACTCAAGCTATACTCTGTCTCATATCGCCTACTTAGAGGCAATCTGTGCTTGACCAACAAGACCATGTATGTCCCAGCACTGTTAGATATGCTACATCTAAATAAATCCTAATCTCTCCATACAACACACTCCAGAGATCTCATCCTCATTACCTCAATTAACAGAACATGCTGGAGAGAGGGGTTCTTAACCCAGAGACTGCCCATGCTCTGGAACAGACTTCTCATACACATCAAGCAGAGCACCTCACTATCCCTCTTCAAGAGAAATCTTGGGAAATAGAAAATTCACCCTGGGGATCACTTCAGTGGCCCTGCTGATAGGGGGCACTGGGAACTAACGTTGGACGGTACAATACCAGGGAATGCTTTGGGCTAGGCTTGTAAAGATTCCATTGCCATTAACCTAATACACACCTATGAACCTATGTCTTATCCCTCTTTGTCACAGAAACAGATTTGCAGCAAGAATGGAAGTCATTGTGCATACAAGCAAGTCCCATTTCATCCACCTGTATTAACAAGACATGCAACACTTGTACACTCTCAGTTGTTTGTACAGGTGTTGATCACACAATCATTTATGAGTATTGCTTGCAGCAGAGCAGCCCAGTCTTCTCTTTGTACTGTATTCATTATTCTCTTATCTGAGCAGTGATCCCAGACATGCAGTCTGCAAGGCATTTTGTATCACTGTCCTTAAAATGTATGAGGATATTAAATGACAATAATATACAGTTTAGAACAAAGGCAGGGGAGTTTGGATATTAGTGAATAGAAACTGAGAAATGTGTGCTACTCACTTCTGTTTCAAAGTTTGCTACAATTACTTCTACATTTTGTAATTGTATCCTTGCTGACACACATACTGCAGGTAAAGGAGTCTGAATTGTTGTGCATTCCTTCTCCCTCTTTCTAATCATTCACAGTTGGAATCCATTAGCAACAAATGCCAAGGAAGTGCGTACATTGTGTTTACATCTGTGATGCAAATCCAGAGGTTTGGGATTCAGCAATTCTAATGAGTTCACATCTCATTGCATCATCACTGTGTTCAGAGGCATGAGTCTATACCATAACAAGGTAACAATGTATCCAGGGAACTTGAAGATGAGACGACTAGTATATTACTAGAATATAGAAGATGTACATTTGTTTAGCTTTATCTGCACAGAAGGCTTCTGGTGTTTGCTAAGGTATGCTTGTATTTTTCAGATGCATGCTAGATTTGTTCACATGTTATGAAGAGAACTGTTTTTGCCATGCATTGACTTTCAGAGATAGCCCTATTAACTGTCATTATAAGCGTTATTGCTAAAACTGGTTACCTTGCAGTCTTTTCTATCTTATTCTGTTGCAATGTAAAGAACTATATTGTCAATAATATGGGTGCAATGCTTCTAAGATGGCCTAGCTATCATATACAATTTAGTTCTGTGTTGTACATCTGCACACATTTTGTGAAAACATCATGGAAAGCACTCATAACAAGTGTATTATGCGTTATTCCTTGGATTCTACAAACTGTAATTTTCCTTGGAGGTGGGGAAACAAGGACTGTTTGTGTATTTCCACATCACAAGCTGGGTTTCAAGAGTTTTGCTCTTACAATTATGTAGTCATCCTGGTATTTCCATGGGTGTGCCGGGAAATTTGTATGAAAACAGTGGTATGTTGTTGTATAGCATTCAGGAATTGATGTAGGATCTTGGATGCTGATGCCTGTGATATCCCCAGCATATGCCCTGTTGGCCTCTGGAAAGGTTCCTGTAGCTAAAACCCTAAGTGCTACACATACCTTACTCTCCACAGATACTGGTTCTCCTTGGTTTGCCCTTGCTGTCAGTTGTGGATGACAGAGGTTGCAGAGTTCCTGCAGTGTGTCTGTATTCACCCTGTAGCACTCTATAATTTTCACATCATGCAAACTGTGGTATGTTAACAGGAGTTTAAATACTCTTTCCCTTCTTGGCCGGGATCTATTTGCAGCAGCAGTAGCATAGACTTGTGTCTGTTGCACATACATATGTATAACAGCAACTGCAGCCCCTAACAGTGTTTCTGCGTAGAGTACCTTCTGTGGCTGTATTCCAATAGGTTTTGCAATTAATAGGGAAAATATAGACTGAATCTATATGATTGCTTTATACCTTGTTAAATAGCTCCTCCATATTGAATTAGTTGATTAGCACACAATTCAGCTGTTTATGCTGTACTTAACATGCCACGATGTTTACTGTGTTTGCATGGCATTACATGGTGAGTCGCTTACTGAATAAAAAATGCTGTGCTACTATGTGCGCATTGCACCATGCTGTACACACAGTTTTAGCAGACTGTATAGGCTTTATTGAATCTGCACCTTTGACTTTATTAAGAAATGCTTAAAAGTTTTTTAACTGTAGGTCTTTTTGTTGTAGTGTTACTTATTTGACAGTCACTGTAATAATGTAAGAGGAACTTGTGAAATGTGCCTCTGTTTCCTTTTAACAACTACACTAGTGTTGTTTTTCTTTTCTGGGGGGTAGGGAGTAGGAAAAAATTGCCACCCAAGTAAACCCCAGTATTTTTTCCTGTTTTCTGGTCCACAGTACACCTACATTTCAGACTTGTTTCCCAATTAAGAAGTGAGAGAGACACATCCATTCCTAATAGAGAAAGACTTGTGAACTGTGACTATTTTCTTTTGGCCAAAATGGAAAATTTTAGGGAAATTATAAAAGTCCTGCAGCAAATCATTATGGCAATAAATCAAAATATGACGGTCTCTCAAGAAAAGAAAAAGAAGTAATGTAAAGAGAGAAACTGGTTGCACTAAAGGAATGATTGGTAGATAATGAAGCCATGTTAAAAACTGAGCAAACTAAGCCTGTAACTAGGGGGAGATAACTAAAACACAAAGGAAATATCAGTAAATAAAATCAAAATAATATTTTTTAAACGTTGGAGGGTAGGGCACATAGTTTTGTTTAATTAGCAATGCCATACCTATTTACAATACGATTTTAAGCATATTGTTAGTAATGAAAATGTGTCTTTTGTGTCTTACAAAATATGATTTTTACCTAAGCTGCTAGCAAAGAAAATGTGAAATTTGTAGCTTTCAAAAATGTGATTTCTAAGAAGCCTATTAATAATAGAGCATGATAAAATAACTGCTTGACCAGAAGAGATAACCTATAACCTCTTTGCCACCTGTGTTGGTGGACAGGAAGAAATTGAAGGACCTTTTAGATTCTGGGACCATGTTCATACTTATTAAGTAATATTATGTCTGCAAGCATAAAACTTAAGACAAGAGACAGCTGGAAGACGTGTGCTGATGAAGATAAGAGTACCTTATAACACATGTAGACATTTAAGCACCATGAAATAAAGTACTGCCTTTTTCACCTTTAGTTTCTAATTGAATACATTAGGTAATATGTCATGATTCCCACATTTAAAAGCAATATGGAAATTATGCGGGAGAGATAATGGTTAGATATTCTGTGGTCTGAGCATACCTTAAGTAAAACTGAAAGAGGCAGCAACAGTCGTAGAGTCCCAAGTATACTTTTAGTAAGTAAAGTAAAGGCCAGCATCAACAACTTGAGAATATTAAGAATGCACAGTTCTGAATATACACCTAATAAGAACTGGGGAGGGCAACAGCAACCTAATATTTTCTATAAATATACACATGTGATAAAGAAAACCTTCTTATCAGGTATGTTGATGGGGATCTACTGTAGATGACTGAAAGCCCATAAAGATGAATGTTATTTTACTGAGATGAAAATAACAAAACTTAAAATGCTAAACCACATTATTTTTCCCAGGGCAAGTAAACACTTGCCCAAAACTATGCTAAAATACACTGTACTATCTGAAACCCACCTACGGGAGGGACTATGCCTCCCCCACCCCCGACTACATATACCAACTCAGGGATCACACTACAGTAGGAGAAAGCGCATATTTCCAACTTTGGGCAAGTGTTTATTTGCCCTGGGAAAAATAACTTGATTTGTCATTTTCAGTTTTGTTATTTTCATCTTGGCAAAATAACATTCAGCTTTATGGGCATTCGGTCATCTAAAGTATGCCCATTGATAGATAGTAGCAGTGTGATACAATACTGAGTAAACACCTCTCTAAGTATATTCCTGGAAATAATGAGAATGTGCAGCAACAGCATGATATATTAAAAACACACAGTTCTGAATGTACACAGTATAAGAATGGGAGACTACAAGTGCAGTCTGACACTGTAAAAAATATGCAGCTCTGACAAAGAAAAAGGAGTAGGCAAAGAAAACATGTATGTTACTACAGAGATGGATTTTGCAGAACTGTATATGATGTACATCATCAAAATATTCCAGTCATTAAATATTGAAGGATACCTCTGTGCAGACAGCGAGAGAAAGAGAGAGGGAAAACTCCATAATGACAAACTTGTTGAGAAAACAGATGGAATGGGAGACAGTCCCAGGTTTCCTACTGTATGGTTAAAACAGATAGATAGTCAAAAACAATACTCTCAGCAGCAGTCACTTGGAGTAAAAAAGCTACTGAGGTAAAAGTTAAGGAAATGACAAAATCAAAAGCAAGGAAAAAAGCACTGGCATGAGTTGTTTTTTCTAGGTAAAGAAACAGGAGAAGAAAAAAAGACCTGTACTTGTATTCTTAGATGAAGAGGCTATACAATTCACTTAATGTCAGTGTACTGACAAAAGTGTTGCGGACTTGGTAGACAGATTTAAGATAGTGTGGTGGCTATATATGTGTGTGTGTGTGTGTGTGTGTGTGTGTGTGTGTGTGTGTGTGTGTGTGTGTGTGTGTGTGTATATATATATATATATATATATATATATATATATGTACACACACACACACACACACTGGATATAAAAAGTTTACACACCCCTGTTAAAATGCCAGTTTTTTTTATATAAAAAAATGAGACCACAATAAATCATTTCAAAATGTTTCCCACCTTTAATATGACCTATAACCTGCACAATTCAATTGAAAAAAAAAACAAATCTGTTAGCGGGGAAAAAATATAAAAAATTAAAAATATACAATACCCTGGTTGCATAATTGTGCATACCCTTAAACTAATACTTTCTTGTGTGTGCAGACCCTTAAACTAAAACTTTGTTGAAGCACAGTTTGATTTAATTACAGCATTCTGCCCTCTTAGGTACACACCTGCCATAAATTAAAGACACTTTGATTAACCACAAATAAAGTTCAGCTGTCCTAGTAGGGTTTTTCCTGACATTTACTCAGTTGTCTGCTACAGCAAAAGCCATGGTTTGCAGAGAGCTTACAAAGCATCAAATAGATCTCATTGTTGAAAGGTATCAGTCAGGAGAAATGTACAAAAAAATTTCCACAGCATTGGATATACCATGGAACACAGTGAAGACAATCATCAAAATGTGGAGAAAATATGGGACAACAGTGACGTTGCAAAGAACTTGACGTCCCTCCAAAACTGATGAAAAGACAAGATGACAATGCAGCAATTGCCTCATGTACACAGACAACCATCTCCTCCTACCAACCAACACTACAACCTGAGAGAGATGCACTTATATAGCCAAACTGGAAGCAAAGCTCTCTTCACCCAAGACTGGACTAGACAGTCAAGAGGAGAAGGTAAACACTTGCACCACACCACACTCATCAAAAAGTCCCTCAAAACCAACACCACCAAAACACACACATAGAAACACAAAACACACACCTACATTCACGGAGGCTCTCAGTAAAATCCTGCCCAAGAAATAGGGACCTGCAAAGCAGAAACACAAGCAACTTCCACCCCCCAACACAACCCAAATGACACATAGCCCACAAACTCAGTGTGCCACTCAACCACAGCCCATAAGGCATAACAACGTACCCAACGCTCTAGTCATAGGTGACTCAATAGTCAGGCACACTGATGTTCCACTCACCAGCAAAACAAGGAGAAAGTTACTGTCAACTGCATGTTGGGTGCCAGGATCCACCACATAATGCATGCACTCAGATCACTCCACAACAAGTACAAATATGACTCTGTCATTGTCATGTAGGTGTGAATGACCTGAGATATACCTCCCTGGACTACATGAAAAGGGACATGGAGGAGCTGTCCAATATTGTAGCCAGGTAGGTATGACCCTAGCTCTGAGTAGCATCCTGCCATCCCCCAGAATGATACCACAGTACAAGGACAAAATGATTGACTTCAGCAATTGGCTAAGCTTCTGGTGTCATTCTAAGGGGATCCAGTATCTGTCTGCCTGGGATGACATGATCAACAAACCACTATGCTTTGCCAGAGATGGCCTGCACCTGTCACCCCTGGGATTTCAGATACTGGCTAAGACTCTAGCCACCCCTATAGTGCCTTTTTTAGGCAAGGTTCAAATGACAAATTCACCACCATAACAGGTACAAGCAAGCAGAATCTGAGGGTATTTCTACTCAATGCTAGAAGTCTAAACCTCAAAATGCACTCAATCGAGGCACTCCTTAAAATGGAGAACATCGACATCTGTGCAGTGACAGACACCTGGTTCAAGGCTCCAGAGAGTACCTCTGCATTACCAGACTATAATTCCTACCACACCTTTCGGCCACCTAACCTGGACTGATACACTAAAGGTGGAGGTGTGTCCATATTCATTAAGGATATCCACACCTCCAGGCTAGTTGCTTAGCATAATGCATCCAAGACCGCAATCCAAATTGTAGCTTGCTACAGATCCCCCACCATGCCCCTGGATTCCCACTCCTCATTTCTTGATACACTGGAAAATATTAGGGTACAACCTAACACCCTAATAATGGATAATTTCAACTATCCCACCATTAACTGGGAAAACTACTCATGTACCAACTCTTATGCTCAATGTTTTCTGGAATTCATAAATTCCAATGCCTTGGATCAACTTATCCACACCCCCACCAGGGGCAGTAATATCCTAGACCTGGTTATTACCAACATGGGCAACCAGTGCTCCACACCAGAGGTCAATTTCTCGTTGGTCAGATCCGACCACAAGCTAATCACCCTAGACATCCACATCCCTCCCCCACCCCCCATTAGGGAAACCACATAAAACATTTCTCCAAAGCCAACTTCATGTTTCTTAAGACAGAAGTGGCAAACTTTGCAACACCCATGCTGACGGACAATAGAGGTATGACTGCTGAACCCTACACAAATGCACTTTATAAGCACTTACACGAGTGCATGGATCATGCAATCCCTAACAGAACCAAGATACTGTCTTCCAAAAAAGGAAGCCAATCTGGTGGTCCCTTGCCATAAACAAACTCTACAACAGAAGAAAGAAACTGCTGCAAAAAAGAGTAAAATCCCATGATTGGAGGAATTCCCTGGTCAGCAACAGTAAGAAGCTAGGATCCCTGATAAAATCCTCCAAAGCTGGTTATGAAAACAAAATCGCCACTGACTCTAAAGATAACCACAAAGCATTCTATAGCTATGTCAAGAATCTCAATGGCAACACTCAGATCTGCTCTGAGTTACAGCACAATGGTACTAAATGTACAGAACCAACTGATATTGCCAACATCCTGGCAGATAGGTTCAGTACTAATGTTACCCCCCTCTCATCTCCTAAAGGGCCCATCTTATACCAGAAGAATGCAAAGTTCCTGTAATCGCGACTGCACAGGTAAAAAACACACTCTCTAAAGCTAGGAACGCAGCATCCATGGGACCTGACAACATCCCAGACTGTGTTCTACATGAACTACAGAATGAACTGGCACCCCACCTAAGTACCATGTTCAATCATAGCTTCACCTCAGGCTATGTGCCCACTGAATGACGCAAAGTGACGGTTAACCCACTGTACAAAGGGGGAGCCACCACAGACACAGGAAACTACTGCCCCATTAGCCTAATGAGCCTGGTCCAGAAGGCTATGGAACGTATCATCATGGAACTTATAAACAATGACATTGGTAATCTCCAAACTCAGGACCCCACCCAATTCAGGTTTGTAAAAGGCAGATCATGTCTCCAAAACCTGATAGACTTCTTTGAAATGGTCACCAAAGCTGTAGATGAGGGTAAGGTGGTTCACACAGCCTATCTAGATCTCACCAAGGCTTTTAACAGCATCCCCCATTCTGGAATTATAGATAAACTCACTAAACTAGGTATAAATCCCTATTTCACAAGACAGGTTTGCTAACTGGCTCACTGACAGAACCCACACTGTGAAAATAGCAGACTCCAAACCCAACTTCAGACCAGTGACAAGTGGAGTACCACAGGGTTCAGCCCTGGGTCCTCTCCTGTTTGGTATCTACTTCCCTGAAGTACAAGCTAACATAGAAGGTCTTTGGCTAATGAAGTTTGCAGATGACTGCAAACTAGGAGCCATAATCAAAACTCCAAAAGATGTGGACATCCTACAAAAGGGCCTCACTGAGACAGATGCCTGATGTCAAACCCATGGCCTCAAGCTCAATGCCAAAAAGTGCATTGTCATCCCTTTTGGTAAAAATTCTGTACCCATGAACTACCACATAGGCGGTAGTCTACTTAACGCTGAAAGTGTGATAAGAGACCTTGGGACACAGGTGGACAGTAGTCTCTCCTTTGATAATCACATCGCCAAAGTAGTCAGGAAATCCTTCTACGTGGCACATCACAAAAGGTTTCTCATCCAGGAAAAAAGAGGTCATTGTTCCCCTCTACTCCTCACTCATTAGACCCATTATAAAGTACAACGCTCCTTTTGGTATGTACCTCACAAGACATCTACAACAACTGGAAAGGCCGCAGAAATACTTCACAAAGAGGATCACTGGCCTCAAAAAAATGACCTACACAGACCGTCTCAAAAAACTGCAGCTTTACTCCATCGCATATCGCCTACTCAGAGGAGATCTCTGCCTAACACACAAAGCTATGTCAAACTCAGAGCTTTTGGACATGTTTCACTTAAAGAAATCCCAATCCCTCCGAGCTACACACTTTAGGGACCTAAACCTTGTCACTGCAATAAACAGAACATGCTGGAGGGATACATTCCTGTCCCAGAGACTTCCCATACTCTGGAACAAACTACCTATCTATATCAAACAAAGCTCCTCATTAACACTCTTCAAGAAAAATCTTGATGATTGGATGGGAGATAGAAAATTCACCCCAGGGATCACCTCTGTGGCTCTGCTCGATAGTGGCACAGGAAAATAATTTCCTTGGGTAACAAAAGCCAGGGTACCATTTGGCTAGGTTATATAGGCCCTAGGGCCAATAGCCTAGTACCTACCCATTAGCCTATGAACCTATGAACCTATGAAAACTGGTCAGGGAGGCTGCTAAAAGACCTACAGCAAAACTGAAGGAACTGCAGGAATTTCTGGCAAGTACTGAATGTGTACTACATGTGACAACACTCTCCTGTATTCTCCATATGTCTGGACTATGGGGTAAGGTTGTAAGATGGAAGCCTTTTCTTACATAGAAAAACATCCAGATCCAGACCCAGCTAAAATTTGCAAAACAATACAGCAAGTCTCCCAAAACCATGTGAGAAAATGTGTAATGGTCTGATGAGACCATGGCTGAACTTTTTGGCGACAATTCCAAAAGGTACTTTTGGCGCAAAAACAACACTTCGTATCACCAAAAGAACACCATCCCCACGGTGAAGCATGCTGGTGGCAGTATCATGCTTTGGGGTTGCTTTTCTTCAGATGGAACTGGGGCTTTAGTCAAGTTGGTGGGAATTATGAACATTTTCAAATACCAGTCACATATGGCCCAAAACCTTTAGGCGTCTTCTAGAAAGCTGAAGATAAAGAGGAATTTTACCTTTCAACACAACAAAGACCCCAAGCATACATCCAAATCAGCAAAAGAATGGCTTCACCAGAAGAAAATTAAAGTTTTGGAATGGCCCAGCCAGAGCACAGACCTAAATCCAATAGAAAATCTGTGGGGTGACCTGAAGAGGGCTGTGCACAAGAGATGCCCTCGCAATCTGACAGATTTATAGCATTTTTGCAAGGAAGAGTGGGCAAATATTGCCAAGTCAAGATGTGTCATGCTGATAGACTCCTACCCAAGAAGACTGAATGCTGTAATTAAATCAAAAGATGCTTCAACAAAGTATTAGTTTAAGGGTCTGCACACTTATGCAACCAGCGCATTGTACATTTTTATATTTTATCCCCTAACAGATTTGGTTTTGAATAAAGTTTTGAAATGATTTATTGTGGTCTCATTTTTTATATCTCAAAAGCCTGACATTTTAACAGGGTATATATATATATATATATATATATATATATATATATATATATATATATATATATATATATATATGTGTGTGTGTGTGTGTGTGTGTGTGTATAGAGAGGCAGAACTTCTATGCAGCTTGCCTAGAATGTCAAAAGATGAAACCACATCCTTGGTTCCTATGTCCACTAATACTCATGCCTATTACTGAGGTCTCAGTTAGGAGGATACCCATGGATCTTGTAGGTCCATCACTGAAATGTAATAATGGCTGTCATTATGATCTGTTGATTATTGACTGTGCTATAAAGTTTTCTGAATCAGTACCTTTTCTCCACTGTAGTGCGGTTTCAGCGTTAGTTTATATAGTAAGGGGGGGTGGGAGGTGAAACCCTACTCGGTTCTGTGTGGGGGGCCAAGTTTTCCCACCTGGGTTGGTTTGATTGAAACACTTCAGTGTATGAGACAGGGAAGTGTTGGACAATTAGTTACTTACCCTGTCGATGAAATGAGAGAATTTTCACTGGTTAGTTTTCAATGTTCAGGCATTCGATGGTTAGCCCATTCAATGGCTGAAAATAGACCCGCAACACAATGTTATCCCTGCTGTTAAAGTGTAAGGCATTTGGTATAAGGTTCAAAAAGACGAAATAAAATAACTCTTATCGCAAATATTTTTTTGAGCTATCAGACCAAAAGTAAATCTACTTCAGCATCATGCTGCAACTATGCAAAGGAAGAAGGTAATCTAAAACTATATAGAGAGTACAAGTTTCTCTAAGAAAAACAATATGATAAGTAACAAGAAATGTGTTTAAAATGGGAATTCTGAGCAGTCCCAAAATGAATAGAAGTGTATGCATCTGTTTTGGTCCCTAGGATAGACTGCTCAATAAGATGCATTTATATAGAAGGAGGCAAAGCCATTTTTTGACCATCCCAGATATGACTATGGGATAACTGAACCAGGTCATTAATGCCAATACCAATGGGTTCTCTAGGATGCATGACCCATGCTGAGTGGCATATAAACATGGGTTATGTACTGGGAGCCATTGTGATACTCTGAACAGTTTAGCAATTAAAGCATATATTTTTTCTTGTAAAAATAGTAAAAGCACATTTTTAAAAATATACTGTTTTGATATCTTACATTTTACTGAATGGGTATTTATGGGATGCCCATACTTAATTGCAACATAGCATACAAAAGCAGAAACTAAGTAAAGGTACCTGCAGTGATGGAAAGAGGACTATAGTGCAAAGATGCAGATATGACTGACTCTCCTGGAAGAGGAGAACTCTACCAGGTAAATTTGCTGCATGAAAGATGACTGAAGAGTAACTTTCCCTTTACCAAAAACTGTTTGAGAGATTTGTTAGAGATGGAGAACTGAAGTAACTGTAAGAGGCTTATGTTTTCTTGCTTGCAAGTAAAGTTGTGCTTTTTGTTTATAGACTTGTCAGCTTAAATAAGGTTGTGACAAATGGAGATACTGCCAGCACAACTTTCTGGAATTTTTGTAAATAATTATATGTCATTAGTGAATATCACAATGGTTTCTATAAGATGCTTGTGTGAAAACTGTATTAGAACTATATGTTATGTGTATATCAAACTTGTTTGTACAGACATGTGTGTTGAAAAGGGTTTGTAAAGTACTGAGCTTAAAGATATATCCACAGTGTGCCTTGCTGGAAGAGAACAGAAATGTACATACACTATTGTAACTGTTTAATTGTATATATTTTAATGGTGGAAACTGGAACACAGGAGGTTAACCTTAGTCTAGTCAATTTCAGAAAAAATAGCTGAAATTAAATTACTTTATGGCAGGTACAGACACAATGTCTGTGCTGAGAAGCTTTCTATGTTGTCTTGAACGTTTTTTATTGTTTTATGACTTCCAGCATTTGCCATAGATCTGAGGTCTATGCATTTTCACAGATAGATGCTACATACTGCCAGATTCCAGCAATGGGAGTTTCACCTGGGATAGAGTTAGATGACAAGAAATTATGTCATTCTGCAAGCTATCCCAGGAGTTATATTTGAGATATTAATTTAAGAAGTCTCTGAGAGAGAGACAGCATTCTGTATTCTGTCTTGGACCTGACAACATCAAGATCCACTCACCACATCTTCCTTGCTCTGTAAGTAAGTTAACTAGGGTATAGTAATTCTCTTAGGTATAGGCAGGAATGTGACAACGCTTAGTTTAGATATTTTCTTCATTTATTTGAGACTGTCCTGCAATGTTGTTTTAATATTACCTGTGATTTGGAACTCTGATGTCACTATAAATATATATGTAGTATTGTTTTGTTCTTTTATTTATTATTTATTATTAAATATATTTAAACCTTTCATTGTGTGTGATCTGTGTAGAGATATGTAAGTTCTGAGAGTACTTGCATATTTATTTGGTGACACTGTGGGCCACTCTTAATAGCCTTGCTCTTGGTCAAACTACCATTTGTATTAATAGTAACATTACACAGTAAGATTGGACACCCTTCATTAAGAGCTTTTGATAAGGAACTGTCTTGTGGCAGTGGTAACTACCTTATAGCTGGGCAAAAGGGGCCATAGCTACTAAACCTGTGCCAGCCTTTCCCAAGTGTGTGTGTGTTTGCTTATAAATCAAACCTCAAAGAGTACATGTGTCAGCTACTTGGGGAGGGGCATGAAGCACTGGTTGGACAGAGAGGGTGCTGGAGGTCTTGGCTTGGCCATTCAGCTGAGATCTCAAATATATAGCTGTGCCAATGGGGAGTCTTATTGGGGATCTGGAGAAAGAGGGAGAAATCAGCCCCAGACTGACTGCAGTCTCTGTGTGTGCTGCTGTGGGAAATTGCACTTGATACAGAGAGCTACATCTGGAAATACTGTCTGTGTACCTTGTCATCCTGTCAGTGTATGTCCCTCACTGGTGCCATTGGAGAGGATTGAGACTCCTTGATTACTGGTCCAGTGGTGGGTCATCATATGTATTGGTTTGCAGTGGTAGGATCACCACATCACTTACTGGGATTCAGTGGTGTGGATATTAAACTACTGGAGCCTGTAAACAGTACTCACTAATGAAGGTGTCTGTACTCTCAAGGAGCCACATGATGAACATCCAGAGTTCCATATCACGGTAGTTTTATTATTTTTTTGTGTTAGCTTAGTTAGTCAGGGAGAGTATGCAAGTATATCAACAGTGGTGTATGGCAAGCTGACAAGAAGCCAGTTGGCTGAGATGTGCCAAGACAAAGGACTGGTGCATGCCAACCTAAAGCAGAAATTATTGCAGCCTTAGCCACAGCTGCATCACAGACCAGCAACCAGGAGGGCAAGCAGACTCAACCTTTCCACAGAGGACTTAAAAGTCCATCTGGAGTTAAAAAGACTTGAACTGGATGCCAAATGGTTGGAAATAGAATGAGATGAGAAACTGAGATAACTGGAGGCCAGAAAAAATGACAGACTGAGATGTTTGGAGGCTGAAGAAAATGAGAGGCAGAGGCAACATGAAAAGGAGATGCTGACTCTTTGCCAGGATCATGGAGGTAATGGGGAAGGGGGTAACCAAACCCCAGAAGCAATAAAGGTCAGCAAATTTATTCTACAATTTACAGAGGATGATGATTTTATACTTTTATTCATATGATTGAAAGGGTATGTAAACAGTATAATGTTGACCAAGGGTCTGAGTATGGTTCCTGACCCCCTTACTCCATGGTAAAGCTATAACTGCTATTTCTAAATTGTCTGATACTGATTGCTTAAATTATAAGGGTCTATATCACATTATCAAACTTCCAAAATGTCGAACACCATAAGCTCGACCTTGGAATCTCGAAATGTAATATACCAGAACACTCAGAACAGCGAATTTTTTCCTAGGGAAAAAAATTCACTGTTCCGAGAATACACACACACAGCACAAGCACACCAAAATACATAATCCACACATACACACTTCACAGAACCCTACACTAAACCATACATACACTACTAGCTATGCACTTATCTTAACCCAACCCTAACCCTGAGGTCCCTAACTAACGCACATTCACCTTACCCACTCCCTAACCCTAAGGTCCCTAACAAACACACACTCACCTTACCCATTCCCTAACCCTAAGGTCCCTAACTATCACACACTCACCTTACCCGCTCCCTATCCCTAAGGTCCCTAACTATCACACACTCACCTTACCTCAGTCTGTTCACACACTTACCTTAACCCAGTCCGTCACCTTTGCACCACAGTCGAGGAAATAGCAAAGCCGCAGAAACGACCCACCGAATACTTTCCCTAGGAAAATATTGAGTGTTCTGCAGCTTTGCTATTTCAAGCATTCACTGAATTGGGGTCAATATTATAACATTTGAAGTTTTAAGACTTCGATGTTATAATATAGACCTAATTATAATACAGTTAAAATTTGTTTATTAGAGTGTTTTAAGTTAACACCTGAAGTTTACAGAAAAAAGCTTCATGAGCATAGATGCATGGCAAATGAAAGTGTGTGTGACTATACTGCGGAGTTAAGCACTTATTTTCATAGGTAGGTGAGTGGGTGTCAGATCACAAGTTTTGAAGGCTGTCAGAAATTCAGTGATGAACAAGCCCTTAGCACTTTTCCTGAGGACATGAGAATCTGGTTAGCAGATAGAGAATGTAATACCACAGATGAGTTGGGAAAAAAGCAGACCTATACCTAGCAAGCAGAGCAAGACTGCACAGGAAAGGGATACTCAGTGCTGCTCATGGGTCTAAGGGAACCCATGGTAGGCAGCCTAAACCACCCCAACAGAGTCCATCAGTTACAGGGGAAGCCACTAGTTCAGATACATGGCTAGGATCAAAGGTTAAATGTTTTAAATGTAACCAATGGTGCTATGTAGCATATAGATGTCCAAGGAAGCAAGGTAGGGAACAAAAGGTGGGAGAGTCAGTAAGTGAGAATGACAGAATGCCATTGGTAAGTTGTCTGCAGACAACAAGGGTACCAAACTACCAGAAGAGGTTATATCATATCTTAGTAGATGGAAAACAGACCACTGCTAATGAAACACAGCCTCTGACTTAACCATTGTGAAACCTGCAATGGTTAAGGAGGAACACTATTTGCTTGGGCAATCTACTTCAGTCAGAGCTTTAGGAAGGACCACATTCCAAACACCTTTGGCTAGGATTCATCTTGACTGGGAGGATGGAAAAGGAGGGAAGCAAGTAGGTGTGTTTGAGGATATCTCTAAAGATGTCCTGATAGGGAATGATTTTGATAATGCAGTACCTAGTGTGCATGTAGTTACACACAGTCAAGCTTGCAGACAAGCATGTAAGTCTGGTAGCCTAGGGTGACCCAGACAAACTGCTCACTTGAACTCAGGAATGGTGAGGTGGCTACTTCGGGAAGGGAGCTACTCTGTAGCAGTGAGACTGAAGGTGAGCCTCAGCTGCTTGTGGGTACTGATGTTTCCTTGGACAGAGTGACTGCAAGGGCAGAAGTGAGTAGTAGTACCCAGGCTGACAGTGAGGCACTGCTGTATGAGCATACCAGACTTCCTGTTGGAGGGGAGCTGGGAAGAGTTACAAAGAGAGAATTGAGACAAGCTCAGCTTTCAGACCCTACATTACAAGGCCTGAGGGAGGTAGCCAGTGAGGCACCTGATTCTCACGGAAAGGGGGAATCTGTATACTGGGACAAATGGTTACTGTATAGAGAGTTGACCCCTGAGGAAGAGCTAGAAGATAAGATAATACAGCAGTTGGTAGTGCCCAGAGCCTACCGTCTGGCACATCTAGCCATAGAACATGACATTCCCTTTGCAGGTCATATGGGAATAAAGCATACAAAGAAACGTATTATGCAGAACTTTTATTGGCCTGGGATTTCCAGAGATGTAACAGGGTACTACAGTACCTGTGAGCAGTGCCAAAAGGTAGGCAAGGCAGGAGAAAAGTTCAACGCTCCTTTGATGCCTCTGCCTGTCATTGAAGAGCCATATCAGAGAGTAGCTATGGATACTGTAGGGCCTCTGAGTACCCCAAGTTACACAGGGAAGACGTATATCCTAGTGGTAGTATGTTATGCTACCAGATACCTTGAGGTGGTGGCCCTGTCCTCCACTGAGGCCAAAAATGTAGCAAAATGCTTTGTTAGAGATATTCAGCAGTGTAGGTTTCCCGAGGGAAATACTGACTGACAGAGTTGCCAATTTCATGTCAGACCCGCTGGCTTGTCTGTGTAAGCACTGTTGGGTGATGCACCTAAAGACTACCCCCTACCATCCCCAGACTAATGGTCTGGTAGGAGGTTAAACTCTACACTAAAGACCATGCCATTGGCATTTGCAGATCAGTTCAAGAGGGAATGGGACAAGTATTTTCCCCATCTGTTGTTTGTTTACAGAGAGGTGCCTCAGGAATCGACAGGTTTTTCACCCTTTGAGTTGCTGCATGGGCATAGAGTGAGGGGAACTCTAGATTTGGTTCATGTTAAGTGGGAAGGTGAGTGTGAATCCTGCAAGGAGTCTGTTGTGGCATATGTCCTAAATCTCAGGACAAGGCTTGGGCCAGGAGAATCTGGCAGAAGCCCAACAGCAGAAAAAGGTTTGGCATGACAGGAATGCTCGAGTGAAAGACTATGCTGTGGGACAGCAGGTTATGGTTCTCATTCCTGTCAGACATAATAAGCTGCAGGCAGCTTGGGAAGGACCCTTCAAATTGGTAAGAAAGGTCAGCGATGTGAGCTACATGGCAGAACTGCTAGGCAGGAGGCAGGGGCACAAGCTATACCATGTTAACATGATGAAACCTTATCATGATAGAGAGCCCTAGCGCTGAGTAATTGCAGTGGATGGCAGGAGGAGTCTGAGGGAGAGCTGGTGACTGATCTCCTCAGTGAGGCTCAGACTGACACCTCAGTGGAAGGGGTAGCAATGTCCCAGCAGCTATCCCCTTGCCAGTTTCGAGAACTCAGAGTAGTGTTACAGGTGTTTGGGGGCATTTTCACTGGGAAACCAGGGTGCACCTACTTAGTGCAGCACCACGTGGATACAGGATCCTAAAGGCCTATTAATCAGGCCCCTTATAGGGTGCCTGAGAGAGTCAAAAGTAGTCTGAGGGAGAAGATACAGGAAATGTTGTAACTAGGGGTAATCTAGGAGTCCCTGGGCCTCCCCAGTGATGCTGATACCAAAGAGGAATGGCAGCACCAGGTTCTGTGTGGACTACAGGAAATTAAAAAGTCGCACAGAGTCAGATGCTTACCCCATGCTTAGAACAGATGAAGCCCTTAGAGCAGCTGGGTGAGGCTAAGTATCTTACCACTATTGATCTTACCAAGGGATACTGATAGGTGACCTTGACTCCCAATGCTAGAGAGAGAGTTCACCCTTTGTCACTTCTTTTGGCTTGTATGAGTTCATGAAGATGCCCTTTAGGATGAAAAATGCCCCAGCAACTTTCAAGAGGCTGGTAGATCAGATCCTAATAAGGCCAAGAGATTTTGCCCTTGCTTACCTGGATGATATTGCCATCTAAAGCCATCCCTGGCAAGAGCACCTTCAGCATGTCAGGGAAGTGCTGGGCAGACTACAGAGGACAGGATTGACCATTAAGCCCAGTAAGTGTCAGGTGGGTATGGCAAAGGTCTCCTACCTGGGGCATAGAATGGGGATTGGTAGGATCATAGGAAGTTACTAGGCTATTGGCCCTGAAGCCCTAATAAGCCTAGCAAAACATTTAGCCTATGTTTAGACAAGTCAACACCCAAAGCCCCTGTCCAGCAGAGACACAGGTGGCATCCCAGGGGTGTATTTTCTGTTTCCCATTCAGTTATCCAGGTTGCGTTTAAAAAGGGATAATGAGGTACTCTGCTTGAAGTGGATAGGGAGTCTATTCCATGGATGGGGGAGTCTCTGGGACACAAATTTGTCCAGCCAACAAGTCCTATTGATGTCACAGACCAGGTTGAGGTCGCTCGTGTGGGTTACTTGAGTGGAGCTTGACTTGCGTATATGCAGTAGTCCCATCAAGGCAGGGTCTGAGATTGCTTTGTATGCCAGACAGACATCACTGCTGAGGAGTCTGTATGAAACTGAGTAGAGGGACAAGGCTTTTAGCCTGTGCCGGGTAGATGTTTGAGACCCTTGATTCTCCTGGTGAGGAGCCTCTGTGGTCTCTCCAGCTGCTACGTCTGCATTGTGAGGTACATGTTGAAGGGGGCGTTGTAGTCAATAATTGGCCTTATAAGGGAAGAATACAGGGATGTTATGACCTTCTTGTCCCTGGATGAGATACCCTTGCTTATGAGGTGGGCTATGTAGAAAGCTTTCCGTACAATGGAAACAACATGGTGGTCAAAAGTCAGGTTGCTTTCAACCTGAGTGCTCAAATCCCTCACAACTGACTGCATGCTCAGGATGTTGTTATTAATGTGATAATATGTGGGGATGTCACTCTCCCCAAAGGGAATGATAATGCATTTTTTGGCATTCAACTTGAGGCCATGTTTCTGGCACCAGTCATTAGTTTGGGTGAGATCCTGTTGGAGAATGTCCACATCACTTGGGGAATTGATGACCACACCCAGCTTGCAATCATCTGCAAACTTGATCAGCCATAACCCACTGGTTTTGGCCTGCACTTCAGGGAAGTATACCCCAAATAACAAAGGCCCCAAGACCGATCCCTGGGGTATGCCACTCGTTACGGGTCTACTGCTTGAGGTGGCTTTCCCTATTTTGATTAGGTGGGTTCTATCAGTTAGCCAGTTTGCTACACATCTGGAAACATATGGATTGATGCCTAGTTGAGAGAGTTTATGTATTATGCCTGAGTGGGGAATAGTGTCGATGGCTTTGCCCAGGTCAAGGTAGATGGTGTGCACCGTCTTTCCCACATTGATGGCTTCGGTGACTGTCTCAAAGAAGTCAACCAGATTTAACAGACATGACCTCCCCTTGGCAAAGCCAAACTGTGTGGGGTTGGGTGTTTGGAGGCTGCCAATGTCCCTGTTAATGAGGTCCATGATAATCCATTCCATGGCCTCCTAGATCAGGCTAGTTAGGCTGATGGGTTTGTAATTTCTTGGATTGGTGGATGCTCCATCTTTAGGTAAAGGGATGACAGTGGCTGTCCTCTACATGGCTGGGACAAAGCCAGTACTCAGGCTTTCACTGAATAGGATGCCTAAGGGTGCTGCAAGTTCATGCCTGAGTTCATGTAAGATGCAGCCTGGGAAGTTATTGGGTCCCATGGAGGCTGTATTTTTTACCTTAGAGAGGGCAGTGATGACTTGCTCCCTAGAGATAAAAATAGGAGAGCAGGTACTGGGGATGTCCTGTTTTACTGATGGGGGGGGGGGCGGAGGAGTTAAGTTTTCACTGAACCTGTCTGCCAGCAGGTTGGCTATATCTATAGCATTTGTGTATGTGGTGTCCTTGACCACCAGTTCTAAGCAGATCTGGGTGCTTCCCTTGAGATTGCAGACATGTGTGAAGAAGACCTTATGACTGTCTTTAGTCAAATCTTTTCTTCGCATTTTGTCTACATGGAAGTGAGGTGTTGAATGAACTTTTCCCACCATTCTTGATTCAGTGTCATTCATCTATCTTCTTCGACAGTCATGACTGACTGTCACAAGTCATCTTTCATGCAAACCAGCCATTTCTTTCTTGAATACCCTCATTTCCTCTTGCCTTCTTCCTGTATCTCCTAAGTTCTGTTTATCAAATTATGTTCTGCTTTTCTGCACATTTACCTGAACCAGCATAATCTCTTCGTTATGACTTTCTCTGCAACTGGAGTTATTTTTGTTTCTGGTCTGATATTCTCATTTCTTCATTTGTAACACAGTGTACAACATACCACCCATCTCAGACACTTTATCTTCATCACCTCTAGTTTTATCAGCTGCTCTTCCTTCACTACCCAGGTTTCTGTACCATATAGTAGTACTGGTCACACTGCTATTTTATTTACCTTATTTTTCAGCTTATTTGGCATTCTTCTGACACACACTACCCCTGACATTCTGTGATAGTTATCTGCAGCCCCTTTGATTTTGACCTCCTCATTCAATTTTCCTTTCTCCTTAACTACCCTTCCCAGCTATTTCATTCTGTTAGCCTGCTCCACGATTTCCTTTCTCTCTCAATTTTTAGCTACTTCTGATTTCCCCATTTGTTGTCATAACAACTGTCTTACCTGCACTCAGTTTCATTCTATGTTCTTTCAGTTTTGCATTCCATTCCTCCATCATTTGTACTTGCTCCTGTTTGCAGTCTGTTTGTAATGCCTCATCATCTGCACATAGAGGCTTTGTTGATCTCTCTCCCTTGCTATGTTTGCTAATGCACAGTCACTCTCACCTGAAACCCTGCTCAGAGCCTAAACACTTGATACTTGAGTCATTGGGACCATTTGCATAGCCTGTACTAATTCTGCCAGTGTTTCCAGGACTTCAGACCATTACAGGACTGTCCAACTCAGCTACAGTGGAACCTTCTCATATGCCTTCTCCAAGTTTGGAATGTACAACTGGAGTCTTTCCTCATCTCTAGCTTCTTCTCCACATTTAAAAACAGGTATTTTCTTGGTCTTGTAATGATCTGCAAACTGATTGCCTAGCACTCACCTATGATGAACTTATCTGTCTCACTGCAAACATTGGGACAGTTGTCCTGCATCCTAATATGAATCTGAAGTACTCATTTCCCATTTTACTTTATACTGCTCTACATATTTGTCAGTCACCATCTACAGCAATTTCATGTAGTTTAGCAGGACTTTGATATCACTATAATGCTGAAAGTTGTGAATGTCCCCTTACTCCTTGTATACTGGAACTAGGATGTCTGCTCTCCAATCATCTGGGATATGTCTTTCTTGTGAATGTCCCCTTAATTCTTGTACACTGGCTCTAGGATGTCTACTCTCCAATCATCTGGGATAAGCCTTTCTCTCCATACTGTTATGAGTACCTTCTGGAGCCATTTCTCCCCTAACTCATCTGTCTTCTCGATCATATCTGCTATGATCCCATCTGAGCCTGTTGCTTTCCTTAACTTCATTTTCCTTAGTACTATTCTTACTTCTTCTGGGGTGGACTGCTCTTCCTCTTTCATTGTGGGCTGTATATGGTGCAGAACAGCTTCAAAGTTTTTTTTTATTCAAAAGCTGCTAGAAGCACTCATTCCATTTGCCTTTGATCTCATGTTGACTGTTGAACAGATGGTTGCTATCATCCCTTATGTAGGGTATCTGATGATTATCAGATACCCTTCATAAGGGTATCAGATGACTGTCATCTTTCTGAACTGATAGTTTTTCTTTTTTGTTATCATAGATACTTTCAGAATCTGTTAAAAGGTATCTTTCCGTATGTACCTTATTCCCATACCCTGCTGGGCTGCATTATTCCAGAAACAGCAAACATTTTGTTCCAGTACACACTATCTCACAGCCATCCTTCTGGTTTCCATGGATACCTGATACTTCTTCTTAATTTGACAAAATATGTTTTGGCATCATAATATTCATTATCTTTAATACCTTGTTTAACATTACATGATTTTACCAGTCTTTAGAACAGAAAATATTAAAACAACTAAAAGAATAATACCAATTATTGCAATAAACCCTCTGGGGGGGGAGATGGTTCTTTCTGTGCTTCAATCTTCCCTTTCACTGGCAAGATGATTCACTTGGGGCTTAGTTTTTGTGCAGTAAGACAATATAACATCATCCATTAAAGTTAATTTTCATTTATTTAAAATTTGTTCAGCACAATTCTTTGAAATCTTATTTTGTATTAATTCAGTCTTGGAGAACATTAATGTAAGATGACTGTGGATGTTTGGGGCAGTGAAGATTCAAGCAGCTGTTACAATAACCCATTACTGCAAGCCAACTCTGAACTTCTCCACAGAATGCTTCCAGCTTCAATGCTTGCTGATGGAAAGCTGATACTCAAACACATCATTAACACATCATTACTGTTTGATTCTCACAATCACATCACATTAAACATTTTTTCCACAGTCCTTGCTTAGCAAGCAGATTGATCTGCCCATATTTCCTTTGAAATAGTATCTACTCCCTCTTGATGGGCATTATATTTGACTACTGCTAATTCTTTAGGTAACAAAAGAGCATTGCCATAGAACAATTATGCGTCACACACACACACACACACACACACACACACACACACACACACACACACACACACGTAATCATGCTCTTTACCATTATCAGCAGTAGGTAACAAAGATGCAGGATTTATAACAGGACAGTGTATGAGACAAATAGATGGATTGTTTTTAAGAGAGAGAGAGAGAGAGAGAGGGAGATGGTACTGCATCCTTAAGAAAAAATTTGTTCAAAAATTAACAATTTCTGCATAGTTAGAAATCCACTGTCTGCAATATCCTGTCATACCTAAGAAAGATCTAAGCTGACACTGTGTAGCTGGATGTGGGGCTTCAGCTATTGCCTCAATACGCGATGGTAACACTTGCCTGAGATAACAGATTACCAAGATAACATACCTGAGATGACCATAGCTGTAACCTTTTCTTGACACCTTATGTCCTTTTTCCTGCAAGAATAGTTAAAAGATATATTTATCCTGCTGACACTGCTGAAAATAATCAGATGCTATTCATAAATCATCTACATATCGCACTAACACAGATCCGGCTGGAAATGTCACATCTTCCAAATCCTTTTTTAGAAGGAGATTCAGTTTAACCCTGGGGCAACCATGTCCATGTATACCAATGTATCTTATAAGTAAAGGCAAACAGAAAGCGACTTTCAGTTTGGATAGGTATAGATAAGAATGCTGAAGACAGATCTATCACAAAAAAAATATTTTGCTGTAGGTGGTATGCAGCTCAGTACTGTTGCTGGATTTGGAACCACAGGAAAAAATGGTAAGACTGCAATGTTTACAGCCCTCAAACCCTGCAGAAACCTGTAATATCTTTTTCTGGCTTTTTCATGGGGAGAATAAGAGTATTACAAGGGCTTTTAGCTAGCATTATGATTCATTGTTGTATCAAGGACCGAATTACAGGTTTGATTCCCTGCTCTGTTTTTGGTTTCAGTTGATACTGTGGAACACTAGGGAGAGATTTGGATGGATTCAATTTTATTTTTACTGGTTCTGCAGATTTTAATATACCTACTTCATTATTATATTTAGCCCATAAGTTAGCAACATACCTCTCAACCTGATTTTTAGGGACATCACTAATTATGACAGAAATTTTAGCTCTGTACCTCTTCATCCCACCTAAAAGTGGTGACCTTTAGAGAAAAGGTGATTTACAATTAATAAATAAAGACAATGTGATGTCCCTCCTCTGGACCAGTAATCAAGGAGACTCAATCTCTCCACTGACACTGGTTAGGGATATTCACTTGGAACAAAAATGGATGCACAAAGCAGAATTTCCCTTCAGAGCACACTGGGAACACACTCCCATCCTGGGGCCAGGTTCCATCCCCACTCTCCAGGTCCCAAACAAGACTCCCCACTGACACAGCTGTGGAGTTGAGGCCTCAGCCGAGTGTTCCAAGTAAAGTCGTACACCACCCACTCTGTAAAACCAGTGCTCTATGTCTCTGTTCCAAGTAGCTGACACACACAGTCTTTGAGATTTGATTTTCACACACACACACACACACACACACACACACACACACACACGGGAAAGGCTGGCACAGATTTACCAGCTATGACCTCTCTGCTCAGACTATAAGATGCTGCCAACAGAACACTGCAAAGCCTGCTACTCTAAGGTTTTTACAAGTGCACCCAATTATATTGAGTGAAATTAATACTAATACAAATGGTAGTGTTTGACAAATGCAGCAAGGTTTTCAGGTGCAGCCACAGTGTCACAAAATAAATATAAGTACTCTCAAAGGTTAAAATATTCTCTAAAAGACCAACCACAATGAAAAGTTTAACTATATTTAACAATAAATAGCAAAAAGAACATGAAAATACTGAATATCTATTTATTATAAATACCAGAGTTTCAGTCACAGGAGATATTAAAAATAACACAGATGGAAAGGTTCATACAGAGGAAAAACAATACTTAACTAATTTCACTATATTTTCTTGACTGATCTAAAGAATTACTGTTGTCTAGTTCACTTACTAGAGGAAGACAAGATGAAGTGGATGATCTTTCTTTGTCAGGTTTCAAAAACAGACTGCCCTGAGACTTCTGTTTCATCTAGTATTAAAACATCATTTCAGTACTGGATTACAGATTGACTTCACATACATCTAGTCATCTGACTTCTGATTTTCACAATACCCCTTTTACTAGAAACTGAACCAGAATTTAGCACATATGTGTCATAATACACACACATAGAGCTTTGCTAAGATGTATTATAGCATCTTGAAGCTATAACACCATTTCACAAACTTCCACCCTTCCAGGGTAGCAATTAGTTCACCCCTAAGGACACTACAATAGGATTTCTTGTCCTGGTTTTCACAGGCATTTTATCTGTGACTGTAGTCAGAACTGTAAGATACAAGTTTTATGGCCTAAACCAGGATATTGATTTCAGACTATTTTTCAAAGTTAGCTGGACTGAGATTAACTTCATCTCTTTCAGTATCCTTTGTTACAATATATTCATTTCAACAGTTACAATACAGTCAGACATGCAGGTGTATTTCTTTTCTGTCCAGCAGGACCCACTGTTGGTACATGTTTGGTACAAGCAGCTTTACAAATACATTTTCAACACAAGCACCTGTACAAATCAGTTTTGCATACAAATGACATATAATTCTTTACAAAATTCCAGCTAGCAATGCTGGCATATGTTACAAATCCACTGCTCTACTTCTCCTGGCATAGCTGGCACTAACTCACATCATCACACCACCCCCTTTGAAGATTGAAGCTAGTTTCTTAAGTGACCTTAGAGAAACATTGCTTGAGAGAAATGAGCCTGTCTCAGAATACATTAACCCATAACCTGTCTTGAGATCTCATCTGCATTGGCATTGCTGACCTCACTACAGCACTGCACTAGCATATCATATGCCTGCAACCCCAGGCTCCACCTTATTAACTTGGCAGTTTGCTAGCTGGTTCAATGTACCCAGAATCCCATCAGCAGTATACTCTCGTTCTTGAGTATTCCTGTCATACCAGACCTTTTTCTGCTTTTGGGATCCTGCCAGGTTCTCCTGGGCCAAGCCCATGAGATCCCTAAGCCTTGTCCTGTGGTTTAGGACACATGCCACAATAGACTCCTTGTGGGATTCCCATTCAACTTCCCACTCATCACAAATCAAATATAAAGGTCCCCTCACCCTATGCCCATACAGCAACTCAAAAGTTAAAAACCTGTGGATTCCTGGATAACTCTCTGTATGCAAACAGCAGATGGTGCAAATATTTGTCACACTCTCTCTTAAACTGGTCAGCAAATGCCCATAGCATGGTCTTTAGTGCAGAGTTTAAACTCTCCACAAGCCCACTAGTCTGGGGGTGGTAGGGGGTGGTCTTTAGGTGCTTCACTTCACGGCACTCCCACAGACAAGCCAACAGATCTGACATGAAATTGTCAACTCTGTCAGTCAATATTTCTCTCAGGAAACCTATCCTGCTGAAAATCTCTAACAAAGCATTTGCCACATTCTCTGCCTTGATGGAGGATAGAGCTCCCACCTCACGGTATCTAGCAGCTTAATTTACTGCTACCAGGATATATTTCTTCTCTGTGGAACGTGGGTAACTCAGAGACCCCACAATATCTAAAATTACCCTCTGAAATGGCTTCTCAATCACAGGCAAAGGCATTGAAGGAGCCTTGACCTTGTCTCCGGTCTTGCTTACTTTTTGGCACTGCTCACAGGTCCTGCAGCACCCGTTACATCCCTTGCAATCTGAGGCAGATAAAAGTTCTACAGAATACATCTCTTGGTACACTTTATGCCCATATGACCTGCAAAAGGAATGTCATGGGTTAAGGCTAGAAGTGTCCGATGGTAGGCTCTGAGCACTACCAACTGCTGTATTACCTCACCCTATAGCCCTCCCTCAGGGGTCCACTCTTTATACAGTAATCTTTTTGTCCAGTATACAGACTCTCCCTTTCCTTGAGAATCAGGTGCCTCCCTAGCTACCTCCCTCAAGCCTCTAAGTGTAGGGTCTGAGAGCTGAGCTTGTCTCATCTCTATCTTTGTGACTCTTCCCAAATCCCCTTGCATAGGAAGTCTATTATCTTCTGACAATGGTGCCTCACTGTCAGCCTGGGTGCTACCACTCACCTTTGCCTTGGCAGTCAATCTGTCCAAGGGAACATCAGTACCTGCCAGCAGCTGTGGCTCACCTTCAGACTCACTGCTACAAAGCAAATCCCTCCCTGAAATAGCCATCTTACCAGCCCTGGCTTCAGGTGTGGGGTGTCTCTGGGTCTCCTCAGACTACCAGCCCCATATGACTGTTTCCAAAACTTACTGCATGTAACTGCATGCACACAAGGTACTGCATTATACAAGTCATTCCCTATAAGGACATCTGCAGGGATATCCTCAAATGTGTCTATATTAGATAATCGAACTTTCAAAGGTTCGAGTGTCATATGGTCAACACCATATGATCGAACTTTTAAAAGTTCAAAAATCTAATAAAAAAAATAAACTACACAAATCACCTACGTGAACATTTTAAGCAGGGGGCAAGCCCTCCAGCACCCCCCACATGGGGGGCTGTGTCCTCACACCCCCCACTCTTTAAATATAATATCTCAGAGATCGCTCTACAGTGCAGAAAAGGGAAATCTTCCCATTCCACACTGTATGGAGATCTCCGTTAAAACATTCGAACTTTCAAAAATTTGATCATATGGTGTCAACCATATGACAGTCGAACTTTTGAAAGTTCGATCATCCAATATAGACCCCCTGAAATGCACCAACTTGCCTACTTCCTTTTCCACCTTCCCAGTCAAAGTGAAGCCTGGCCAAAGGTATTTGGAATGGGGTCCTTCCTATAGCTCTGACTTAAGTAGACTGTCTAAGCAAGTACTGCTCCTCTTTAATCACTACAAGCTTCACAATCATACCTCTCAACCATACCGAATTCTTCGGTATTTACCAGTTTTGAGGTAAAATAATGGGGCGCCACAAATTCATGAGTGGCCCCTTTCATTTCTGATTTTTTTATTATTTATTTATTTATTTATTTTTTTTTGCAACTTTAAATTTGTAGCTGACATCACCACACATCTCCAGCCTACAGAGGCATGCATGATGACATCTGCTACTGCCTGTTGGATTCTGTGTCTGTGAAAATTTATTTTAAACTGTTTTGGATGGAGGAAAATAGGGAATGGCAGCTGCGTGCAAGTTTTGCAGAGTACCTTACCACCCACATGTCTGCCTCAGCCTCCAGGTAAGAAACAAGAACTGTATTTTTAATTTTATCAGATACGGTCGCCGTTTTGTCATTGTAAGTGCAGTTCTTGCTTACTCTTATCAGATACGCTGCCACCCATTTTGTTAAGTGCATTACTTATTGCTTACTTTATCATGATTATTTCTGGACTTTATTTTAAGGTGCAGCATTTATCACCATTGTTTTTGTGTGTGTAGGATGTTCTAGCCATTCAGAAGGTATGGAAGACATCCAGTAAGGTGTAGTTGCTCAGAAGGTGCATTTTGCATTCAGAAGGAAGTTGTGTGTGCTGGCCCGGTTTGTTATTGTGAGTGGACTCACTCATTCTGCTTATTCTTATCAGATATGCTGCCGGCCTGTTAATTAAATTTCACTCCTGCTTATTAAGAGATATGCTGCCAGCCCGTTTTGTTAATGGTTATATTGTAAGTGCATCCAGTTTCACGGTTACTGTAAGTGCATTCAGTTTCACTCCTTCTTATTAAGAGATATGCTGCCAGCCTGTTTTAATGGTTATATTGTAAGTGCATTCAATTTTACTCCTGCTTATTAAGAGATATGCTGAGATATTAAGAAATACGCTGCCAGCCCGTTTTGTTGACGGTTATATTGTAAGTGAATTCAGTTTCACTCCCTGCCAGCCCATTTTGTTAACGGTTATTGTAAGTGCTGTTCTGTTTTGTTAAGTGCATTACTTACTGCATTTTAAGGTAAGCACCTTATCAGATACAGCATTGCTTACTTTTGTACTTTAGTAGTTGTATTTTAAGGTGTGTGTATGTGTGTTTGTGTGTGTGTGTGTGTGTGTGTGTGTGTGTGTGTGTGTGTGCGCTTGTTACTTTTATCAGATACGTAATTGCTTACTTTTGGACTTTAGTAGTTGTATTTTAAGGTCTGTGTGCACGTGCATGTGTGTGTATGTGTAAAATGCCCAGATTGAATATACCTGGTGGTTAGAGGTACAGGTAGCAAGCACCTAAATTGCCTACCCACCACCACTTGTGAATGCTGTGCAGATTTTGCCTCATATTTTCTTTCGCCGTTCTCATGAAATCTGCGGTTTTCTGGATTTTTGGGGCAAATCAGTGAGGACTGAATTCACTAAATAATGACAGGCATTTGAATTTCAGACTTCATATTCTTCAGAAAATACATGGTAACACAAAACCTTTTAATCTAGCAATTTTCTGTTTATAAGATTAATATTTTAAATGTATTCCTACTTTTAGAGCTGTATTCCCCCATTTATTGGCTTTGTCCAGGTTTTTTGGGCTAAGGGGTTGACAGCTATGGTGAGAAAAGAATTCACTAAATGATAGCCATTTAAGTCTCCCTATCTTCCAGGAAATGCATGGTGGTAACACAACATTTTATTCTAGCAACTTTCCTAGATTATACAAGCTATGTTTAAAATGTGTTCCTGTTTTTTGGGCTTTTGTCCCTCCCACTAATTTTTTGTCTTTCTCCAGATTTCTTGTGCTGCAAAGTTGAAAGTGTCGAGTGGATTTTACAAGGAGCTGAGAGCTTCAGGGGAAGAGAAGTTTAGTGCTGCTTATGCCAAGTCTGCTTGCATTGTTAGTAGCACAACAGGTAAAATACTTGCTTTTGATGCTGAAGGCTGTGGGGTCTAATCCTACCATATGTAGATGCATTGCTGATACTGTACTGTGTGTACTTTTAAAGGGGGTGGATGCTGCAGTCCTGAGAATGTCCTCTTTGGTGGCAATAACTAGTAACTATGAACCTATCAGTTTGTCATCCATTCCCTATTGCAATATTACTAGCTTATTTTTTTAATGTAACATAGGCAATTTATTCCTCAAGGGCAACAGGCACTTTATTTGTAGATTAAACAATGAAATACAAAGCTATTTGCTAGCAGCAACCTCTTCATTAGTTACAGATCTCTTTAATGTGGAATTACTTAGATGACTTTTACTTCTGCAGAGATTGTGCATATTTACCATTACTGGTGGATCATAGAAGTTTGAGTAGGTTCTATATTATATGCTTGAAGGTTTAAAACTTCAACTCTCATATGATCGATACCATATGAGCAAAGTTTTAAAACTTTGAACAAATAATAAAAAAAAAAAAAGACTTTCCTCAACTCTCTGGGCAGGGGGACAAGCCCCCCTGCACCCCATCACAACCCCACTACTTAAACATATCAACTCCAAGATTGCACTACATTGAAGTAAAGGGAAATATTCCCTATGGCAATCTCCGTTGAAACTTGCAAGCTTTCAAAAGTTTGCTCATATGGTGTGGACCATATGAGGCTCAAACTTTTGAATGTTCATGATTTCTAATGGAACCCATTTGAATAGACTTTTATCTGGGAGATGTCCTGAATTGGGCAGCTTTTTCATTATTGGTTCATGCATTTTGTTTCATTGCTTACTGGAAAAATGTTCAAAAGAATAAATTAAAAACACGCTCTAACTGTATTTTATTATACTAGGAATATAATTTAATACAATCAGGAAGGTGTATCAAGGAACACACATATGTTTCATGTGTAAGTGGCCTATGATTTGAAAACAGCCCAAAAGTAATCTTTATCCACGACTGGCCAGATGCATTTTCTTTGAATGTGGGTTTCAATCCTGCTTCAACGAATGTGAGTTTCAATGGCAGAAAAGTTTAATGCTAAGTCTATTTTCATTGTGAGACTGCATTGGTTTGTTTAGCAGATGTCGATTAGTGTTTGTGCTGTAAAATGTAAAATGAAAGTTTTAAATGAAATCAAATAATTGTAGATGTAAAGCGGTATGCACATTACAGTGTTTGCACTAACTGGGGCAAAATAGCCAAGTAATGGGAGATTGGAATAGCTGCAGGGGGGAGGGCCCCATTCGACCATGATTTTGTGAGGTGGGAAGGGTGGCAATCTGACAGCCCTGGGTGGCACAAATTGTAACTATACCACTGATCAGTACACCATGGAGAATGACTTTTAAAGGTCCTAGCAAACTATAATATTCTTTTTTTTTTTATAACGACCAGAAGAATGACCAGTGAAAAACAGCTCTACTTTCCAAAATACACTTTTTATTTTTAGAATACATTTCTCTAGCGCCTCGGCCGTAGCCTTTACAGAGTAAAACCCTCATTACTAAAAAACCCTCCTTATATATTCAATTCAAACACATTCAATTAATCAATTACACACTAATTACTAAAACACATTCCATTAAACTTTTTAAAGTTAAAAAAACACTATATAAAACTCTGCCAACTGCATTCTTTGTTCAACCCATTAGGAAACAAAGTATTGTATTTCATTATTAAAATAGACTCCTTACACCTCAATACATATTTTAATAACTCCACATTTTTATATTGCAATGTTATTTGTTCCAACACTGTAAATTTCATAGTATTTATTTCACCTTTGTGTTCTTTATTGAAATGTTCTGCTATAGGACTCATAACCTTGTTATTTCTTACATCTCTAACATGCTCCTTTATTCTTTCAGCCAAAGACCTCTTTGTTTCTCCTATATAATATTTATTACATGGACAAATAATACCATAGATCACACCCTTACTTAAACATGAATACGTATCCAATGTATCAAATTTTTTTCTACCTATCCTATCTATTTTCGTTATAATGTATTGACAGATGGAACATTTACTGCAAGGAAAAGTTCCCCTCATCCCCACATTTTCAACATTTTTTCTTTTGGTCTTATATATTTTCCATGCACTAAAAAATCCTTGAGATTTCGTCCCCTTTGATAAGAGACTCTTAATTTTATCTGTGACAATGAGTGAACATATCTTCTTGTCTGTTTCCAGTACTCTTTAATCACTCCAGTCATTTTTTGTGAAAATAAAGTGTACTTAGTAACAAAGAACATGGTCTCACTACCTAATGTTCCCCCTCTATCTTTTGTTCTCCTTCCACTAGGTTTGTCTCCATTAACTGCTATCCCATTTTGCTTTTTATCAAATATTTTCTGTAAACTTTCATATACATCCTCTGTCTTGTAACCCCTAGAAACAAACATCTAGGCTACTTCCTGTGCCTCTTCTCGTGCTTCTTTAATGTCACTGCTCAGTCTTTTTATCCTGAGCATTTCCCCATAACGGATATATTCTATTGTGTGACTCGGATGACAACAAAAATTTGGTGAATTTTGCTGTGGTTATACTTACTTTCCATGACCAGTGAATCTCTGTGCTCCTTTCCTCGAATTTTTCGAGAAACAGGAATGGATTTTATTAATAGAAGTGGTGAAGTTAGTAATCAAGGTGCGGTGCCAATTGCTAATGGAAATAATGAAGGAACCTTACATGGTAACAAGAATGGAACGTCTGAGATGCTAGTTGGATCAGTATCCAGCAGTTTTAAGAAATGGGAAGATTCCCATTCATGGACTAACACTAACCCATTTGCATTGGTGGGTAAGAAAACACAGGTATCGGATATTCCAGCAGCACAAGAATTGTGTTCTAAATTGGAGAAACTGATTTTTAAAGAGACTTCTGTCTATTATAATATTGGTAGTCTTCAGAGGTACCAGGAGCTGGAGATTACGCCCGGGGGTTTAAGGTCTATTAAAAATCCTTCGTCTCCCTCTGTGCTGTCAGAAGAACTTGAGGTTAAGTTTCAGGAGCAGTGGATAGCAGCGGCACACGCTGCGGTTTGGAATGAGTTGCGATTCTCATTGAAAGAGATAGAATAAAGAGAGAGAAGCTTTTGGTGGAAACTAAACAAATATGTGAAGAGATTGTTAATATAACATCTAATTCAGTATTAGAGACCTTTTTGGTGAACATGAACAATAAACTTTTGTCTTATGAGAAAGATCTAGTAGATCGTAAAAAGTATAAACTGCATAGGGACATTCATGACTATGAATACAAGAATGTATTTGTTCTTTCAGCCAATCAACAGCCGAAGAGGAGGAGAGTCAGCTATCAAAAAGATAACATCACTTCCGGCCAACAGAGAAACAGGAGTTTTGTTTCTGGGGAGAGTGGAGCATCTTCGTTTGATGAAGAGGAGAGAGTAAATGACAATTTTCCAGATTTACAGGGAGCGGTGGATCCAGAATCCTTTCGGAAGACCTTTAGGGGCTCCAATGGACAAAATTACACCACTAGGAAGTGAGGATGGCAAGGACAAAAATGCCATAGAGACCCGGGTGAGGGACGATTCAAAAGAAGTAAATGGACCATGTGAACAGGTAGAGGGTACTATTGTACCGGAATATGTCGTCAATTTATCTGATTATGTTTTCGATGAAACTGAGTTGTCAGTTTTAAACAAAGGTATTAAGTTTATTCCAACAGTTTTGCCAAGAATGTATGAAATAAAAGGTGAGATCTTTAGTCTAGTGTGTAAAATGCACCTTAAAGAATATTTTTATAATATAGAAGAGAGGGAAGAAAACGTAATTAATGAAATCTCAGATTCTGAAAGTAGTGATTATTATTTCTCTTGTGAGTCGGAATCTGAAACAAATGCATATAGCTTGCTGGATACAAGTAAAATTAAGACTAATAGTACTTTCATGCTTCCAAGCAAAAATTCATATATCCAGTGTTTTAATAATGCTGTGAGTTTAATGATTGAAAAAGAATATAATGAGTTTAAAGGCCTGAATAAGGAATATAATTTAACAAAGAATGAATGGGTTAAACTACAATATATGAGTAGGCATGATGAAATAGTTTTTAAGCCATCAGACAAAGGGGGCTAACTGGTGGTAATGAATTTAAAGGACTATTATAGAATGTGCATGCAACATTTGGATAATCAGGTGGTATATAGCAAGATAGATGAAGTGAATCTAATACGAGCACAAAGTGAATTTCAAATGCTATTGAAGAAGCGTATTAGATTGCATTATTTTACAACATATGATGTGACACACAAACTTAATGTTAAGAGACGTACAGTAGCAAAATTCTTTTATGTTCCTAAAATTCATAAGGATCTATCACGGCCACCAGGACGTCCCATTGTATCAGCTATTGGATATTTTACGTATAATTTAAGTTGTTTGTTGCATGAAATTTTAGTAAAGGAAGTAATAAAATTACCCTCTTACATAAAGGATTCTTTTGATTTTTTTAAGTAAAATTAAGGATTTAATATGGGCCGAGGATATGTATTTTATAACAGTGGATGTGGTGAGTTTGTACACCAATATATCACTTGCCTTTGGCCTTGAGGCTATACAATATTTTTTAGGGGACAGCCCCAGAAGACAGTATATTAAAGAACTAGTACATTTTTGTCTTATGAATAATATGTTTGAATTTGATGGGAGTTTATATAGGCAAAATGTAGGAACAGCAATGGGGGTGGTGTTTGCCCCAGTGTATGCTAATTTATTTATGAGGCTAGTGGAAAATATTTACATTTATAGGAATGATTTTTTTAGGAAGCATGTGGTTAAGTATTTCTGATTTATAGATGATTTGATTTTTATGTGTAAAGGGGGAGAAAATGTGTCATTTCATTTTATAGCGTATTTAAATGCAAATAAATATGGGATTAAATTTGATGGCATCCAGAGAGGTGTAAGGATAAATTATTTAGATCTAATACTAAAAGGAAATAAAAATGAGAAAATTCATACTAATATATATAGAAAATTTGATCAAACTAATTTGATGCTATATGCTACTAGTTGTCATCCGAGTCACACAATAGAGTCTAACCCTTAAGGGGAAATGCTCAGGATAAAAAGACTGAGCAGTGACATTAAAGAAGCATGAGAAGAGGCACAGGAAGTAGCCTTGATGTTTGTTTCTAGGGGTTACAAGACAGAGGATGTATATGGAAGTTTACAGAAAGTATTTGATAAAAAGCAAAATGGGATAATAGTTAATGGAGACAAACCTAGTGGAAGGAGAACAAAAGATAGAGGGGGAACATTAGGTAGTGAGACCATGTTCTTTGTTACTAAGTACACTTTATTTTCACAAAAAAAGACTGGAGTGATTAAAGAGTACTGGAAACAGACAAGAAGAGATGTTCACTCATTGTCACAGATAGAATTAAGAGTCTCTTATCAAAGGGGACGAAATCTTAAGGATTTTTTAGTGCATGGAAAATATATAAGACCAAAAGAAAAAATGTTGAAAAATGTGGGGATGAGGGGAACTTTTCCTTGCGGTAAATGTTCCATCTGTCAATACATTATAATGAAAATAGATAGGATAGGTAGAAAAAAATTTGATACATTGGGTACGTATTCATGTTTAAGTAAGGGTGTGACTTATGGTATTATTTGTCCAGGTAATAAATATTATAAAGGAGAAACAAAGAGATCTTTGGCTCAAAGAATAAAGGAGCATGTTAGAGATGTAAGAAATAACAAGGTTATGAGTCCTATAGCGGAACATTTCAATAAAGAACACAAAAGTGAAATAAATACTATGAAATTTACAGTGTTGGAACAAATAACATTGCAATATGAAAATGCGGAGTTATTAAAATATGTATTGAGGTGTAAGGAGTCTATTTTAATAATGAAATACAATACTTTGTTACCTAATGGGTTGAACAAAGAATGCAGTTGGCAGCGTTTTATATAGTGTTTTTTTAACTTTAAAAAGTTTAATGGAATGTGTTTTAGTAATTAGTGTGTAATTGATTAATTGAATGTGTTTGAATTGAATATATAAGGAGGGTTTTTTAGTAATGAGGGTTTTACTCCAACATCCTAGACCTGGTCATTACCAACATGGGAAATCAATGCTCCATACCTATGGTCACCCCCTCGTTAGTCAGGTCTGACCATAAGCTAATCACCCTTAACATCCACATCCCACCCCCACCCCCCAGTAAAGAAACCACCATAAAAAAACTTCTCCAAAGCCAACTTCATGCTACTCAAGTCAGAAGTGACAAACTTCATGACACCCATGCAGACGGGAACTGAAAGTTCAACTGCTGAATCCTACACTATGGCACTGTACGAGCACATCCACTCATGCATGAATCGTGCCATCCCAAATAGAACCAAAATGCTCTCATCCAAAAAGGAAGCCAATCTGGTGGTCCCCTGCCATAAACAAACTTTACAACAAAAGGAAGAAACTTCTGCAGAAAAGAGGAAAATCCCAGGATGCAAAAAACTCCTTACTAGCCTCAGTAAGAAACTGAGATGCCTCATAAAATCCTCCAAAGCTAGTTACGAAAATAAAATTGCCAAAGATTCCAAAGACAACCACAAAGCATTCTATAATTATGTCAAGAATCTAAATGGCAATGCTCAGATCTGCTCTGAGCTAAAACAGAATGGCATTAAATATACTGATCCGAAGGATATTGCCAATATCCTGGCAGATCAATTCAGTGCCAACTTCACCCCACTCTCACCCCCTAAATGGCCCATCACAATACCGGAAGATTGCCAAATTCCAGTAATAACGGCCACACAGGTACAAAACGCACTCTCTAAAGCCAAGAATACAGCATCCATGGGACCAGATGACATCCCGGCTGTGTACTACATGAACTACAATATGAACTGGCACCTCACCTAAGTGTCATGTTTAATCATAGCCTCACCTCAGGTTTCGTGCCCACTGAGTGGTGCAGAGCTACAGTTATCCCAATCCACAAGGGGATCCACCTTGGATCCCGTAAACTACCGTCCCATCAGTCTGACAAGCCTTATCTGCAAGGCCATGGAGCGTATTATCATGGAACTTATAAACAAAGACATTGGCAACCTTCAAACACTGGTCCCCACCCAGTTTGGGTTTGTGAAGGGCCGATCTTGTCTCCTGAACCTGATTGACTTCTTTGAATCAGTCTCCAGAGCCATGGACAAGGGTAAGGTGGTCCACACAGCCTATCTAGACCTTGCCAAGGCCTTTGACACCATCCCCACTCTGGAATCATAGATAAACTTACTAAGTTGGGCATTAATCCCTATGTCACCCAATGGGTTGCTAAATGGCTTACTGATAGAACCCACACTGTAAAAGTAGCCGACTCCAAATCCAGCTCCAGACAAGTGACAAGTGGAGTACCTCAGGGTTCAGTCCTGGGGCGCTCTTGTTTGGCATCTACTTCTCTGAAGTACAGGTCAACACTAAGGGACTCTGGCTAACAAAGTTTGCAGATGACTGCAAACTGGGAGCCATTATTGAATCCCCAAATGATGTGGATACTCTACAAAAGGGCCTTACAGAAACAGATGCTTGGTGTCAGAGCCATGGGCTCAAGCTCAATGCCAAGAAATGTATTGTTATCCCCTTTGGGAAAAAACATGTATCCATGAATTACCATATAGGTGGCAGTACACTAAACACAGAAAGTGTGATAAGAGACTTAGGGACACAGGTGGACAGTGGTCTCACCTTCGATAACCACATCGCCACAACAGTCAAGAAATCCTTCTATGTGGCACACCTCATCACGAAGGGCTTTTCATCCAGAAAAAAGGAGGTCATTGTCCCACTGTACTCATCCCTCATTAGACCCATTATAGAATACAACGCCCCATTTGGTATGTACCGCTCAAGACATCTGCAACAACTGGAAAGGCCTCAGAAATACCTCACTAAAAGAATCACAGGCCTAAAGCAGATGCCCTACGCTGACCGCCTTAAAAAACTCCAGCTATACTCTGTCGCATATCGTCTACTCAGAGGTGATCTCTGCTTAACATACAAGGCCATGCCAAACCCAGAGCTGTTAGACATGCTACACTTAAAGAAATCCCAATCCCTCAGAGCTACACGCTCCAGGGATCTAAACCTTGTCATCACAATAAACAAAACATGTTGGAGGGATAGGTTCCTGACCCAGAGACTCCCCAGACTCTGGAATAGATTGCCCATACATGTCAAGCAGAGTGCCTCTTTGGACCTCTTCAAGAGGAACCTTGACGATTGGATGGGAGAAAGGAAATTCACCCCAGGGATCACGTCAGTCGCCCTGCTAGACAGGGGTCCAGGAAAGTAAATAATGTGGGAAGAAATATTCAGGGAATTGTTATGGCTAGGCTTGTATAGGCCCTAGGGCTGATAGCCTAGTACCAACCTATGAACCTATGAACCTATGAATAAAGGCTACGGCCGAGGCGCTAGAGAAATTTATTCTAAAAATAAAAAGTGTATTTTGGAAAGTAGAGCTGTTTTTCACTGGTCATTCTTCTGGTCGTTATTAAATTTGGTGAGTTTTGCTGTGGTTATACTTACTTATAATATTCTTTTGCTAAGATTAGAATATTGGCTACCATTAAATGCCCTACTTTTACCATAAAACCCACATACTGCAAGTCACCAAGAACAAAATCCTGAGGTTAATTATCTTCTCCCTTCCCAGTGAACATCAATGCTACACATTAAAAAATGATTACCATTTACTACAGGGTCTGGGGCTATATTTTGGTTGTCTGTTCTTCAGTTTGCATTTGAAAGTCGATGTCCCACAATTCCATTGGAGGGTGTGGGGTTAGATAATTATGTATGCAAATGTTATGTTAATCAGCATACAGATTTGTACCTATTTTTCATGGGCCTCTGTCCAGATTTTTGATGTTTCCAGGTTGAGAGGTATGTTAACATTGGTTATGTCGGAGGCTGTGTCTCCCTTAACAGTGGCCTGTTTTCCATCCACTAAGATAGGATATAAACTCCTGTGATAGTCTGGTATCTCTGCTGTCTCCAGACAACCTACCACTGGAATACTGGTATTCCCACTTGCTAGCTCCCCCACCTTTTGTTCCCCACCTTGCTTCTGTGGACATCTGTATGCTACATGGCACCACTGGTTACATTTAAAATATCTAACCCTTTATCCTGGCCATGTACCTGAACTAGTGGCTTCCCCTGTTACTGGTGAACTCTGTTGGGGTGGGTTAGGCTGCCCACCATGAATTAACTTATATTCATGTGCACACTGGGTATCCCCTTCTTGTGCAGTGATGCCCTACTTACTAAGTAGAGATCCCATTTTCTCCTCAGCTCATCTACAGTGGTACACTCCAGGTCTGCCAACCAGATTCTCATGTTCTCAGACAAAGTGCTAAGGGCTTGTTCCCTCAACAAAATTTTTGCCACCCTTTCAGAAGTGGTGGTCTAACACCCACTCATCCACCTATGAACATAAGTGCTTACCTCAGCAATATAATTACATACACTTTCATCTGCCTTGTGGCTATGCTCACAAAACTTTTTTTCTGGATGGTGCAGTGGTTTGCACTGACACTTCACAGCAACAGTTTTCAGGTTTGGTTCTTGACTGGGATGCCTTCTGTGCAGAGACTGCTTGTCCTCCCTGCATTTGCATGGGTTTCATCCAGGTGCTCTGGTTTCTTCCCACATAACAAAGACATGCATCATCTGGAGCATTTCTGCTTGGGCCTCTGGTGAAAACTGGCTCATTGCAAGTCGGACTTACAGGTAAACAAATGTTAAATAAATAAATAAATTCTGTACGCTTCAGGTGTTAACTTAAAACATTCCAGTAAACATTGTTTAACTTTACCATAGTTTAAACAATCAATATTAGACAATTTAGAAACAGCAGTTACATGTTTACCATGGAGTAAGAGGGGCAGGAACCGTATCCAGAACCCTTGGTCAACATTATACTGTTTACATATTCTTTCAAATATATGAATAAAACTATCAAAATTATCACCCTCTCTAAACCGTGGAAGAAATTTACTGACCTTTATTACTTCTGGGGTTTGGTTATTCCCTTCCCCATTACCTCCATAATGCTGTAGAAGAGTCAGCATCTCCCTGTCATGTTGACACTGTTTCTCATTTTCTTTGTCCTCCAAATGCTTCAGTCTCTCTACTGATTCTAACTCCATATGTTTTGCCTCCCTCAGTCTCTCCGCTGATTCTAATTCCAAATGTTTGGCCTCCAGTTCAAGTCTGTTTAACTCCATATGGATTTTTAAGTCCTCTGAGGAAAAGGTGAGCTGTCTGTTTCTGACGGGCTGCACATCCTCATCAACAGACAAGTTGTGTTCCTGGTTGCTGGTCTGGGCTAAAGCTGCAACTAAGGCTGAAATCATTTTTTCTTTAGTCAGGTTGGTATTCACCAGTTTTTTTGGCTTTACACACCTTCACCAACTAGTTCTTTGTCAGCTTGCGATAATCCTCTACTGACATCTTTGCCTGCTTTCCCTGACTAAACTAAACTAACAAAAATAAATAAAACTGTTGTGAAAATGAAACTAGTTCTTTGTCAGCTTGCCATAAACCTCTACTGACATCTTTGCCTGCTTTCCCTGACTAAACTAAACTAACAAAAATAAATAAAACTGTTGTGAAAATGAAACTCTGTATGTTCACCTTGTGGCTGCTGAGAGTACACATAACTTTAGTGACAACTACTTACAGACTACAGAAGTTCAATTAATATCCACACAATTGCTTATCAATACATGGCATCCCTCCTCTGGACCAGTAATCAAGGAGTCTCAATCCTCACCACGGACACCAGTGAGGGATATTCAGTTGGAGCAAAAATAGATACACATAGTATTTTCAGATGCAGCTCTCTGCACCAAGCACAATCTCCTTTAAGAGTACACAGGGAACACACTCCTGTCCTGGGGATGGGTTTCCCTCTCACCAGGCCCCAAATAAGACTACTCACTAACACAGCTGTAGAGTTGAGTCCTCAGCTGAGTGTTCCAAGCCAAATTCTCCAGTCATCCACCACCCTCTCTGTGAAACAAGTGGTCTGTGTCCCTGCTCCAAGTAGCTGACACAAACACACTCTTTGAGATTTGATTTTCATACAAACACACACACGTATACACACACACACACACGCACACACACACACACACACACACACACACACACACACACACACACACACACACACACACACACACACACACACACACCTGGGAAAAGCTGGCACAGATTCACCACCTATGGGCCCTCTGCCCAGACTATAAGGTAGATACTGCCACCATAACACTTCAAAGGCAGCTACTGTAAGATTCTTATAAGGGTACCCAATTATACTAAGTACAATTAACACTAATACAAATGATAATGATTGACCAATGCAGCAAGGCTTTCTGTAGTGGCCACAGTGTCATCAAATAAATATAAGTACTCTCAAAGGTTAAAATATTCTCTAAAGGACCAGCCACAGTGAACAGTTTAAATATATTTAATAATAAATAATAAAAGAACATGAAAATACTGAATATCAATTTGCAATAAACACCAGAGTTTCAATCATAGGAGATATTAAAATAACACAAATGGAAATGTTCACATGCACAGAAAAACACTACTTAACCAATCTCACATTATTTTCCTGACTGATCTAAAGAATATGTTCCCTAGTTCACTTGCTAGAGCAAGGCAAGATGAATTGGGTGAGTGATCCTTCTTTGTCAGGTTTCAAAAACAGACTGCCCTAAGACATCTGTCTCATCTAGTATTAAAACATCATTCCAGTGCTGGATTACAGACTGACATCACATACATCTGGTCATCTGCCTTTTAGTTATAGCATCTAAAATCTATAAAGCCATTTCAAAAACTTCCACCCTTCTAGTGTAGCAATTATTTCACCCCTAAGGGCAATACAGTAGGATACCGAGTCCTGGTTTTCACAGACATTTTGTCTCTGGCTGCAGTCAGAACTGAAGATGCAATCTTTATGGCCTAAACCAGGAAATTTAATTTCAGACTATTTTTTTCAAAATTAAATAGACTGAGATTAACCTCTTCTCTTCAGTACCCTCTGTTACAATATATTAATTTCAACAGTTACAATACAGTGTGACATACAAGTGTATTTGTTTTCTGTCCAGCAGGACCCACTGTTGGTACATTTTTAGCACAAACAGCTTTACAAATACATGTTCAACTCAACCACCTGTACAAATCAGTTTGATATTCAAATGAGATATAATTCTGTACAAAACTCCAGCTAGCTATGCTGGCATATGTTACACATCCACTGCCCTACTTCTCCTGGCATAGCTGGCACTACCTCACACTGTCACAACAATAATCTGAGTTACAGACTTCTTTTACTTTAGAAAATGTATAGTCATGCATGTTCTGTTATTTTGTTAATGTCACAAGCTAATAATACTAATATATAAAAAGTTTTCCTGATTGCCCCTGATTATTTCTGATTTTTCCCTGATTCTGTTGGGATTTGTCCCTGTTTGGTTGAGAGCTATGGTTGTCAGGTACCTGTACACCTTCAGCTGTCTGTATGCCTTCAACAGGCTGTTTCTCAGCTTTTGCTACAACTACTAACATTTCCCCCTTGAACATCCAAATATACCACTTCTGATGTACAGTAAATAGTGCAAATGAGTTTGTACAACAGGTATCTCCCTACAAATTTTCCAGTGCAGTAGTACTGAAAAGGAAAGAATGTTTTTCTTCAATCGGTCCTAAAGAAATGGGTATAGATTCTGAAACAGGATGCGTAATAATGGCACTTGTTACTCCAACTGCCTGTACTTTATGTTTTGATACTGGTATCTGACTGAGATAACATTTAATACAAACATAGTGGTTCCAGTGTCCACCAGGAAATGAATTTTCTTTGAATTTATTTCTACATTAACATAGGGTCTCTTTTCATCTATTAGCAGCAAAGGATTAACATTTATTTTTGTTTCATTATTTTGACATAGTCAGTCTGGTGATTCCTGACTCCATCCAATTTGAAGAGATGGTGGAGGAAATGCAGCATTGTTATAATTTGGCTGCCATTCAGTCCAGGTATCTTGAACTCTTTGCAGCTGCTTGTGTGGGGATTTTCTTCTCCAGTGCCTTACCTCTCTGTTTTTCCTGATACTCAGTACAGTGATTTGCAGCACTTAGTAAAGACTGCAAGTCCTTTCCCTATCAATCTATAAGCACTTGCTTTATTTGATTTTGTATAGGGACTTGCAGACCCTGTGCAAAAGCAGCTGCAATACATGGCTTAGCTTGTTCTTCTAGATCTGGTATCCCTGAATGTCTAGTAAACACTGCTTTAAGATGACTCAAATAATCTGCATGGGCATCTGCTTTATTTTTCTTGCATACCTGTATCTTAGATCAATCTGTCCTAACTTGACAAACCTCTGTAATTTTAATTAACAATGCTGTCCTTTAGTCTGTTAGTGCATCCCCCTGTGAGAATAAAATCTGTTGGTTTAAATCTGTCAAAGTAGGGTTTCAACATTATGTTATAGTTTTGAATTTCTCCTTAAACCTTAATGAATCTTCTCTAATATTTGGAAAACCTTTGGACACAGTATGCAAATCAGCAAGGGTCAAAGGGTAATGAATAAGTTCTCTAATATTAGCTCCAATATTTTTCTAAGAGGTACCAAAAGATCCTCTCCTGAGGCAATAACCTCTTGTCTTACCTGCTGTCTGAGCATGTATGGTGGACTATGGGTGTATCAAATACTGGTGGCCCTGTTGGAGAGATAGAGCCTTCTTGGAAATGAAAAGAAGAAAAAGAAGAAACTTCCCCAACTGCAGATGCCTGTTCTGAAGATGAGGGTTGAACAGGGGAACTGGGTTGAGATGTAACAGTACCATACTGACCTGGTGTCCACTGGACAGTTGTTTGAAATGCAAGGGTCTGAGAAACAGCATAATCTTGTACAAGAGCCACCTATACCATTAAATATGGGGGGGGGGTGCAGTAGCTATTGGAGGATTATCATCCAAGACAGGATAAAGATAAGCTTTTTTACTGGTCTGTATGGCCTTCTTAACCTTTTGCACCTGTTGTAACAACTTCTCATTAGTATCCTGTGACCCCGTTAATGCTGATTCCTTTTCTCTTTTAAGAGCTTCAGTATATCAAGAATAAAATGCTGCCCATTGTTCCCCACTTACCTTGTTTTATTTTTCAGAATACCCTTTAAATTCCTTAATTTATATTTGTCATAAGTTTCATTTAATGAAAATATTTCACCAGAGCAATGTTTAGTAAACTGAAACTACTCATTCAAATACTTACAACTTTCCTTTCCATAATTGAGATACATAAAACATGTAGGTATTCCCTTTGCAGAGATTTGATCCTGCCTGCTTAACTTTGTTCCCATTTTTCCTATTAAGACTTATCTTGTAGATCCTGGATCCTGGTAATTTAGAAAAGAAAAATGACTACATCAATTTGCACACCATTCAGGAGGAAAGGGTAGGGATTTTGTTGTTGTGCAATGACAGAGGAAAGGTTTCAGTCAGCCTTTTTCCACAACACCCCCTTGTTTTTGTCCAGTCATAAGCTAAAAATTTACAGCTGCAGCATTGAGATCAGGATAACAGAGTAGATAGGTACTATATCCAGAACTCTCTTTCAGACCTCTGAAGGTAATTTCACACAGTCACACCTACATCCCAACATGCTATAGGCTCATGAACTTGATTTATCCACACACACACACACACACACACACACACACACACACACACACACACACACACACACACACACACACACACACACACACACACACACACACACACACACACACCTATGTCCCAGCATACTAAGGGCTTATGAACTTGATTTATCCACACAAACACTCCTATGTCCCAGCATGCTATAAGCTCAAGAACTTGATTTTTCCACACACACACCTATGTCCCAGCATGCTATAGACTCATGAGCTTGATTCAACTTTAACTTTAACCTCTCTCTTTTTTCTTTTCTCTCTCTCTCTCTCTCTCTCTCTCTCTCTGTCTTTTTTCACTCATACATTAAGCAACACAAAACATCTCTCATGCCTCTTGCCTTTTAGACTTGAAGGTATCGTCCTTGACACAAGGCACCTCCTTGTGTTCACTTTCTCTTTTCTTGTATGTGCATACACATTAATAAACTTTTTCTTATTTTCTGTTGGGTCCTCCTACTATTACTTTACATATACCTAACAAGCTAACTCAGTCATTCAACAAAACAGTTACTCACTCATTCCACTTTTTTTAACTACATTTATCTAAGAGAGGGAAAAAAACATTTTTCACAAAGTCATCTGTCCCATTATTAGTCTAGCATGTTTGTACACCCTGAATAGTTAACAGCTTTAGTCAGGTATATGAATCTCTGACTATTGCACAGAAAGCAGTGTGGAATTCACAGAAGAATTTTCTATGCTAGGCCCATGTAATTTATTCCAAACTGCCCTGCAGCAATACCAAAGTTCAGAATCTGAGTCTTAAGCCACCAAATGTTAATATTCAGAAATAAATGACAACGAGTTTGACCTTTTAGTCTTGAGTCAAGAATAATGCATTGGGATGTGCAAAGTACTTGTTTATTCAATAAACAGTGCTGGAAGACTACTAAAGTTTTCAGATCAGTCTCAAAGAATAGAGGAAAATACCTCATTTATATATTTTTTCTTATCAGTTTCATGCATGCAGAACTTTGATGAAACATAGCTTTTAATAAACGATACAATTTTTAAATATTTTATGTCCTCATGATCCTCGCTCAGAGCTTCACATGAACACTTGACATTATGCCTTTTAAAACATAGATCACCTGTGCTTAAGATGTATTAGCTTGCAACTTCTCAAGATTTGGTTCCAGTACACACTGTCTCACAGACAACCTTCCAAAGACTCATCCTCCAGCCTGAGAAAGCCAGAGTATACATTAGACTAATCTGGTTTCCAGAGATACCTGATACTTTTAAATATAACATCCCTTATGTCCTTCAGCGCTTACTTTGCCTTCAACTATGTGTCAGTACAAAGAGGATACAATTGTAAGACACTTGAAATATAACGCTACTACTTATGTGAAACTGCATGCTGCATAATCATTCATCTATTTTTCATTTTTCTTTTGATATAAACATATTGTAAACATTTTATTTGACTAATTTGTGAAGAAACTACAAGTTAATACGTATTTTGTGAAGAATAAACATAAGACTTAATAACCTTCCATAACACTAACCACTGCTTGAAGATGATTGTGGCCCACAGTGGTTTATTCTGTATTATGACATCTATTGCTGGGAATGACTTTGCAATCTCTGATTCTACCACAGTGCCTTTTCATTGGAGAAAGTTTTCTCTGAGTTGCATGTTGACCACTCTTATATGTGAACTTGTGATTGTCTTGCTTGGTGAACCATGTGTCGGTCACCATCAAGCCATCTGCTGGATGGAAGTCTTGAATGGCCTTTCCTTCTTTATTCCTGTTACCTCAACCATGTGGACCCAGGCAGTTTGCATATTTTGATCTGTCTGTCATGACATGAGCAAGTCTTCAGTTCTCCCTTTATTACTTGCAACTCATGTTGCCCTGCTTTAATTAATACGTCCTGAAACCTCTACCTGAATGCACTCTTTTCCTCACTACAACAACTCTACTGAGAGGCATAAGCTGAGATTATGAAAACTGCCCTATCGTTACACTGGTTGGCCAGTAGCATATTGGTCAGGGCTGCTGGGCTTTAAGGCATGCACACACTGGCATATAGATACACATTAACTTCTCCTACCATTATCATGGGACCCTGAAATAGGTTGGAATAGGTCATGTCCTCAACCCTCATATCACTGGCAAATACACATGCCTATTGTTTGGCAACATTAGTCCACATGACTAATTTTTACACGATTGCGTGAATAGCCCTGACATGGTGTGCTGTCTCTTTCCCATTTCCTCCTATTTAGAGGATACTGAGCATCACAACTGATGCCTAAAGTGGTTGGTCTACACAAATCTTCCCCCAGTAGGCACAACCTCTATGTTGCTGCCCATGTGTCCATTATGTTTTGGATCAGCATGATTTTGGGTAGTGGAAGCTGGCATAATGATTAAGGTATTTACCTTGCAGATACAAGGTGCAGGTTTTGATTCTCACATGGGATAATTAGCTAGGCTTAAAATGGCCTACAAGGTCAGTTAGCCAAGTACTAATCTACAAATCTACAAACCTAATGAAGGAACTCCACATAGACATGGGAAAAACATAAAACTCCACAGAGGTATTTGGTGAAAGTCAGGCTGAAACCCTATACTCTGTATTGGAAGACAAAGAACTTAACTATTATGCCAGCCATGTCTGCTACATTTACAAAATCAGAAAAGGAAAATGAATATGCATCAGGGTTCCCTTGAACCTACGGACACATTTCTGATTTATTCTGACTACTCCATTCCAACCTCATACCTTACACAGGCACATTCAGGGCTGACTTTAACACCAAAAGAGCAGCACCACTTTACTAATACCATAACACAAATTATATCATATCTTAATGCTTCTCCCATACTCATATGAGCACTGCAGAGCCTGGCTTTGGTTATCCTTACATGTTTTGGGGGCAAAACACTCACTGAGTTTCTTCCTAAATAAATATATTCTTGCTTTACTGTGAGGCAGGTTCACCAGAACAATGTAAACCTCAGAAGACAGACTAAAAATGGATGAAAAATCAATTCCTGGAAAGTTTATTGACTTTCAAGTGCTGCACAGGGAGGCTGGAACAACATAGTGGGTCACAGCATACAGTGTGCAATTAATATTATCTGCTTACTGCAAGAACTACCTAAAAAGGCAGCATCCATTAAGTCTACACTATTTAAACAAAAACTGAATCCTTATTAAAACTGCATATATGATGTAAATGCCAATCAAGATGCAACATAGTATATTAATGTAACATAAAGAAAACATCCGTGATTATGAACCCAGCAGGATTCACTACAATGGAAGCTTGATAACCAAAATAAACTAAGCTCGGTACAATATGATCCATATTACTGGTCTCCATTAAGGCACTGAAGAGGCTGACCTAGTGGAATTCCCAGAAAATATATTTTAGGACTACATAGAATGCCGTACTCATTTAGTGTATAAGTGAGCCCACAGAGTGCAGAAAGAACAGACAACAGATAAGACATAATGGTTCTGCTGCATGTCCTATTTTATATTATTTTCATTGCCATTAGGAAGAGTTATAGTGTACAAGACATATACATATTGGGCATCACTGGTCTAAATCCCTGGACTTCAGGTTTAGATATGTCCCTCCAGTTCTTCCTCAAAATTATTTTAGCATTGTAGTAAATATGAGGCATTGAGACTGGCAATACAGATAAACTTAAAATCCATCTAAGGTTTCTGAGGATATTGTGTTACACCAAAATTAGATTTTCCTTTTGTTTCTTCACAGTAGCATAATCTGATGCATATATGATTACCGTAGTAAAACAGCAGAAACACCAGAACAAAGGCAGGATACAATAACTCAGACACTTTAAAACACTAAAACACTTTAAAAGGCAAGTAAAAACTTTCATCAAAATGGCTTCTTCAGGCAAAACACTAGAATTGTAAAACCAGTCATTATTATACAGTTTAAAATTACATGACATAGTAATTAATTAAACCTATTGATGCAATTTGCTTAAAAAGGGTTTTAAAGATATAGAGCCATTCAAGTCAGGAGGACTCTGTGATCTTAAATGTAAAATCCACTGATATTCATTCATTTCTGTAGCATCTGGGACTCTTAAAGAATAATAATTAAAAAAACTACAAACTTAAAATCATGATTAGCTCCTCTCACTGCTTGATGCTTATAAAGTGTATTTGTGGGTATCTTCTTTTTAATTTCAGATACATGGCTACTGACATGCTCCTTAAGTCTCTGGTTTGTTTTGCCAATGTAATAAGCATTATATCCCAACTTTGGATATAAATATAGTTCAAATTTGAAACAGCTCCTGTGTTACAAAGAACAACCACAAACTCTTTTACATATGGTTAAAAAAGGCACCTGTATATCTGGTCATTGTGTGTTTTGCAAATATAATAATATGAGTAAGACATTCAAACATCCCTTACGTGGAAAAGAATTTAGAGTAAATGTATATGACAATTGTGAATCTAAACATTTAGTATATTTAGCAACTTGTGACCAATGTAATCAGTTTGATACATGATTACTAATGCCCCGCCCTTATCTGCTTTTATAAATCTGAATTTGTTTCTTTCTTTACATCAACACTGCTCTCCTTTCCAAAGAACTTAAGTTTACATACCATTTCTTCATTTTGCTGTTAATAATCTTCCTAATGTCATTCTCATAACATTCTTCAAACAGTTTCAAATTTAAATTCCACCTCCTAGTATACTTTGTAAGTTTAGCAAAAGTTCTTACCTCTTTAGCTCTAATAGTAGGAGTGAACTTACATCCCATTTTAAAAAGTTATGTCTGTAATGGGCTAAAAAGGTAGTTGGTTAAATTAAATATTCTAATAAGAAAGACACCTCCATTCAACTGGGCCTCATCTGCCCACATCCTCTCCTTTTTCTTTAAGTTGCTTTATTTGACCCCCTCCCTCTTGCACTGAATTTTCTTTGAATTCTCAGAAACTCTGATGGACAACACATCAAAGGATGAAGAAGAACCAGGAAGATATAAAGGAAGTTTAATAATCATATCCAAATGGTCCTGTCTATTTGAATGGTGTACCTGTTCTTTGGATGCCAAATGTTCTGACTTTCTTCTAAAAGAAGAAGACAAAAATTTGAGGTTTATGAAAGCAGATAAGGGAAGGGGATTAGTAATCATGTATTAAACTAATTATATTAGTGCTATGGAGGGGATGTTAAACACTAATGGATGTGAAGTTGTCACTTTGGCAGATGTTTCTGCTCATTTGTCTCTAACTACTTTTCCAACACACTGACTATACTATAATTCCTTTAAAATTTCCATCCTGATAATGCGTGTGTTGGGAAGGTGCATTCAGTTAAATTTAATATTCAGTTTCCTCACAGTAAGTGACAACTGTTTTCTGCTATCTACACTTTCAGAGGTATTTTATTGTTTAAGCTAGGCAAAAGTATCTTTTTAGTGATTTAGGGGAGTGGTTTCCTTAAAGATCATGCTCAAAGTGACAAACTCAAATAAGGAAAAGTATACTGTTTTCATGGTTACATCATTATGCTTGTTATCACTAATTTGTTGTAAATGCAAACACTCTTTTTATGCCTTTAACATTAAATTTAACTTTTAAAATGTGTCAGCGCTGGACATCAGAGACTGGACACCATTTTTAGTTACCCTTCCTGACTGACATACTGATGTCATAATAGAAGCATGTCTTAATTACTTAACTGAGTAATTGCTGCACAAAAGTAAGCATTTAATTATCTGCCATGTTGCTAATCAAAAAGTTTTGTAGGAATTTAAATGCTTTAAAACAATTTAATAAACTGTAGTCCCCTGCTTTTTCATATTTCAGGGATGGGGGGACTGAGGCAGTATGACCAAAGACAGAAAGCTTAGCTGATTTCTGTGTGGCTATAAAAATATGTCCTTAAAGTAAGCCAAAATCCCTGCTGAGCAAATGTGACAGCAGATGTTTAGTCTTCCATTCCAACTGCTGACAGCACTGTTAAACATTAAATTTCATGGGAAAGGCATAAAAAGTGTTTTCTTTTACAGCAAATTATTGATCACAAGTAGAATGATGTGATTGCAAAAACAGTAAGACATTTTATAACTTGAGTTTGTTGCTTTGAACATGATAATTAACAACTTCTCTGCTGTGAGTGAAAGTGTTTGTACTATTTATAATTTTACTCACTTTTGACCTGTGCTTTTATCAGGTTGCTTTTAGTGCATGCATCATAATACTGTAAGTCAAAAACAGCACTGTCAACAGTCTGCAAGACTTCTGATATACTACTCACCCCACCTCTATAGATTTAGTATGAGCCTTATGATGGCCATATATTTATCTACACACACACACATATATATATATATATATATATATATATATATATATATATATATATATATACATACATATATATAATATATATATATATATATATATATATATATATATCAATGAATCTAGTTTGAAAGCTCAAAAGGCCAGATTACGTAATGTGATTTACGTGAGACAACAACATTGAAACCTTGATTTCCTGAATGCAAAAGGTTTACCAGGGTAAGTAAACACTTGCCCAAAATTGCATAGAAACACACTGCAGTTTGTAAAACCCACCTAGGTGGGGGGACTATGCCACCCACAACCCAATGTAGGGGGTTGCACCCCCCACCCCCTATTTATATATACCAACTTTGGGATTGCACTACAGTGGAGGAAAGGGCATATTTCCCCATGTTGGGCAAATGTTTATTTATCCTGGTAAAATTTTCATATTTGGGAAATCAAGGTTCATGGTTTTGATGTTGTCATCTTGCGAAAATCACATTTGGTAATCCGGCCTTTCAAAGTATATATATATATATATATATATATATATATATATATATATGTATATATATATTTGGGTCTACTTCAGAAGCATGAAATTGCACATAACTAAAGACCAAATGCCTGAGACAAGAACACCGAAACTTCAGTTACATGACCAACCACATAGCTGACAAGTTTCCAATGATAAGTAACCACTGGGCCAACAAGAGGAAATTTACCATTTTCCCCACTGTAGTGCCATCCTGAAGTTGGTATATTTAGTTAGGGGGGTGTGGGATGTGTGGGGGGTGTAGCCCCCCCACCTAGGTGGGTTGTCGATGGTGTGGTGTATTCTTTGTGAGATTATGGCCCAGTGGTTATTTACCATGGGAAACCTGTTGGCTATGTGGTCATTCATTTATTTGAAGGTTCAGCGTTTTTGTCTCGGCATCTAGTTTTCGGTTATGTGAGATTTTGTGCTTCTGAAGCAGACCAATATATATATATATATATATATATATATATATATATATATATATATATATATATATATATATATATATATATATATATATATGCATATATTTTATATATATATATATATATATATATATATATATATATATATATAAAATCCTCTCTGAACCTGGTTTACACCATATCTCTTAACTAAAATGTTAACATTGTCTGACATACCTAGTCCCTTTCCTCATCTCCATTTCTTTGAAAGTATAATCACTAAGCACATGATATTGTATCTGACAAATCAACTATTATACCTCCTCAAATGATCAATGTTCAACATCTACTAATGCAAATGTATATTTTATAATGTAATAGTTGCCTCTACTTTCATATGAATGCAATCTTATTAGAAAATCTATTTGTAATTATTAATGTAAATTATTTAATGTTTGCTCATTTATATTACTGAATATACATTTAAAAATGTTGATGATATGTTGGTACTTTTCTTTCTGGACCTTTGCTGAAAATGGCTTCTTGACAAAACCCAGTCAGACACACCCCATGCACAAAAGCAAAATAAAATAAATAGTTTAATCCCATGTGCCTTCAGTTTTCCATTAATTTCCCCATCATTTGCTAAAATTCTTGTTCAAAGTCTGCTTGTAATGCCACATCATCTACATACAGCAGCTTTGTTGATCTTTGTTAATGTAGTCCCTCACATGTATGAATAGCAGTGGTCTCAGAGCTAAACTCTAATGCACACTTGCTCCCACTGCTACTGGTACCCCTGTGAGAGTCTAAATACCATCCATGTTTGTGTCATTGTGTCCTTGTACATAGCCTACACTAATTCTGCCAATGTTTCTAGGACTTCAGACCATCACAGGCTGCTCAAAGCAGCTTTCTTGGGGCCTTGTCATATACTTTCTCCAAGTCTAGAAATGCCCAGTTAGGCTCATTCCTCATTTCCAGCTTATTCGTAGCTGTATGAATGACTGTAAAAACTGGGACTGCATCCTGATCTGAATTCAAACTACTCAGCTCCCATTTTACTTTCTACTAATCTGCACATTTTTTATCAATCACCCACTCCACCACTTTCATGCAGTGTGACAGGAATTATATACCTCTATACTGCCAACATGTGCGAATGTCCCCTTTATTCCTTTACACTGGTACTATAATGTTAATTCTCCAGTCATGTGAGATATGCCATTCTCTCCATACTGACCCATGGGATCCATTCCTATCCTAATCTTGTAACATCTTGAATATATCTGTTGTTTTTTAATCTGAGTCTGATGCATTCCCTGATTTCATTTTCTTTATTACTGTTCGTCTTCTAGGGTGGGCTCTTCTTTTTTCTTTAATTTTGTGCTGTGTCTGGGGCAGTACAGCTTCTGTGGAGTTTTCTTCATTCAGAAGATGCTAGAAGTATTTCCTTCATCTGTCTTTCATGACCTGTGTCCTGGTGATCAGCCTTTTGCTGGCATCCCTTTTCAAGGATGTCTGACTATCTCATTTATCTTTTGGTCTGTGCCTTGCAACCTAATAGGGTTTCTTTGTGTCATCCACTGAGTCACTTTCCAGAAACTGGTAGAGAGCATCTGATGCCTTGTTCTTTGCTGTCACTGCATTTGCTTTCTTATCTTCTTTGTTAACCAACCAATATTCCTTCTTAGCCTGGTCCATCTCTTTCTAACTCCCTGTTTTCCGTACACTGCTTTTTTTCTTTGGGTAACTTCCTGGGCATCTACATTTCACCACTTGCTTCTTTTATGCACCTTATTTCCATAACCAATGACATTGGTAATTTCCAAACTCTGGACCCCACCCAGTTCGGGTTTGTAAAAGGCAGATCATGTCACCTAAACCTGAAAGACTTCTTTGAAACGATCACCAGAGGCATAAAGGAGGGTAAGGTGGTTCACACAGCCTATCTAGATCTTGCCAAGGCTTTCAACACCATCCCCCACTCTGGAATTATAGATAACTCACTAACCTAGGTATAAATCCATATGTCACAAGATGGGTTGCCAACTGGCTCACTGATAGAAACCACACTGTGAAAGTAACAGACTCCAAATCCAACTTCAGACCAGTGACAAGTGAAGTACCAAAGGGTTCAGTCCTGGGTCCTCTCCTGTTTGGTATCTACTTCTCTGAAGTACAGGCTAACACAGAAGGTCTTTGACTAATGAAGTTTGCAGATGACTGCAAACTAGGAGCCATAATCAAAACTCCTAACAATGTGACATCCTGCAAAAGGGCCTCACCGAGACAGATGCTTGGTGTCAAAGCCTCAAGCTCAGTGGTAAAAAGTGCATTGTCATCCCTTTTGGTAAAAACTCTATACCCATGAACTACCACATAGGTGGTAGTCTACTTAACAGGGAAAGTGTGATAAGAGACCTTGGGACACAGGTGGACGGTAGTCTCTCCTTTGATAATCACATCGCCACAGTAGTCAGGAAATCCTTCTAAGTGGCACACCTCATCACAGAAGGTTTCCTATCCAGGAAAAAAGAGGTCATTGTCCCCTCTACTCATCACTCATTAGACCCATTATAGAGTAAAACGTCCATTTTGGTATGTGCCTCACAAGATATCTACAACAATTGGAAAGGCCACAGAAATACCTCACAAATAGGATTACTGGCCTCAAACAGATGCCCTACGTAGACCATCTCAAAAAACTCCAGCTTTATTCCGTCACATATCACCTGCTGAGAGGTGAACTCTGCCTAACATACAAAGCTATGTCAAACCTAGAGCTGTTGGACATGCTCCACTTAAAGAAATCCCAATCTCTCCGAGCTACACACTCTAGGGACCTAAACTTTGTCACCACAATAAACAGAACATGCTGGAGGGATAGATTCCTGTCCCAGAGACTTCCCATACTCTGGAACAAACTACCTATCTATATCAAACAAAGCTCCTCATTAGCACTCTTCAAGAAAAATCTTGGTGATTGGATGGGAGATAGGAAATTCACTCCGGGGATCACTTCTGTGGCTCTGCTCGACAGGGGCACTGGAAAATAATTTTCTTCGGTGGCGAAAGCCAGGGTACTTTTGGCTAGGCATATATAGGCCCTAGGGCTAATAACCTAGTACCTACCTATGAACCTATATACCTATATGTGGGTTGGCCACATATCTGTTCTGTAGTCTTCATAAATGCTGTTTTTAGATGCTGCCATTCTTCTTAATCTCCACCTGTTTTCCTCTTCTTTTTTATGAAGTGCAAGAGCCCTAAGTATTTTCTTGCAATCTTCTGCTTTCACTGCATTTAATTTCCACATTTGGACCCTAAGTCTCCTTTGACATTAGATCCTTCTCTGACCACCACTTGCAGCTCACTGTGGGCACCACTGGTTTATGCTGCAGGCTGACTCTTTCATGGGGAATGACTTTTCAATATCTGATTATACACTGATGCCCTCTACTTACTAAAAAGAAGTCTACCTGAGTGGCTTCCCAGCCACTGTTTTATGTGATCTTGTATCTCTCTCTTGCTAAACCATGTAATTGGCCACATCCAAGCAATTAGCAATCCAGAAGTCTAGAATAGCCTCTCCTTCTTTATTCCTGTTGCACCACCCAAGAGGACCCTAGCAGTCCTCATATCATGTTCTGTCTATCCCAATATGACCATCCAGGTCCCCTGTTATTTACACTAACTCATTATCCTGCTTTATCTAGTAGATCCTATAAATGCTGGCTAAATGTACTCTCTTCAGCTCTATTGAATTCTGTGGGACATAGGCTTAGATTATGAATTCTGTCCTGTCTTTACACTGAACTTTGTTTGCCATGAGTCTATCACTAATTCTGATGACATCCCTCATTGTCTTCAGAAGATACTCCCTCACCACAATCCCCATACCATTTCTTGTCCATCCTCCCTCCTGACTACTAGATTCTGTATCCAAATCCAAGTTGTCTTGCTGACTGCCCCTCCACTTTATCTTTTGGATATAGAGAATGTCCAGCCTCCCCTTAACATCATGTCATCCACTTCTAAGCTGTGCACTTCAGTGAACCTATAGTATGTGTAGCAATTCTTAGTTTGTACTTGACAGGTTGAATGGTTTTATGTCTAGCCTTCCCTCGGTGAAGCTATCCCCAATGACCCAAGCTGAGCAACTAGACAATTGCCAACCAGTAACTTATTGACCCAGGGCTATTGGGCTTTATGGCAGGTACACACACTGCACAATAGAGGAAAAAACACCTCCCCCACCATTATCATGGGTCTCTGATGTCGGTTGAGACCCAAGGCTAGCCATGGATGCACAAATTGTGATTTCTGAGTTTCAGTGGACAACATATTAAAATGGTACTAAGGGCATGGAGGCACACATAGTTTTTAAGGTCTGCATTCACTCTGTTTGTCTGATATACAGAAGAATTCTGTGGAGTAATAGTAAAAATGAAAAACTTTTTCATTCAACTGTGTTAGCTTTCTGGACTTTATAGGCAACTACTAGACATGAAGTCGTGTTGGCCATTTAAGAGCCCATGCTAATTTACTAATTGTTTCAGCGCACTGTCTGGTTAAGAGACTTGCACAGAGTCAAAATTTTGTAAAGGAAGGCTAAGGGAATCAAACCCTTGACTACAGGAAGTAGCTTGTTAACAGTTTGTAGCAGTAATCTTTTTCACTCAGCTGGTAATTGATGGTTAGTAATATAATTTGTTTCAAAAACTAGAGAATTTTATCAAAAAGTGAGAACTTATGAGAAAGATAAGGCTTGCCTTTTCAGAAAACGTGGCTATGTAGCATGTAGCTGGTCAGAAGCAGCAAGTTATAAATAAGGCACTGCAAGAAAATGTCAGAGCCTTAACTAAGAATATAAACCTGTAAAGGCAGCCAGAGTTGCTGCCTTTAAGCAGACAGAATCCATAGCAAAATTGGAACAGACAGCTTTTGAAAATGAAATTAGAAAATGACAGACACGGAGCTAAGTAAAGCAAAGACATTGTTGCTTTAACCAAAATATTCCTTAAACTTTCTGCTTAGGTTGTGACCATTCCTGTAAACAGATTTTATATGCTCCTCTGGTTTTCTGGCAAAACAGAAAGGACTGAAGTCACTAAATGGCACACATTTTAGTTAAAGGTTTCATATCCTTCAGAAAAATGTGTGCTAAAGCAGAACCTGTTATTCTAGCAACTTTTTTTGCAGGAGCTATTTTTAAAATATGTCCCTTGTTTTTGTGAGTAGTGTCACAAAACAATGCATATGACTGGGACATGCTAAAAAAACTATTTGAGTATTGTTGAATACTGGTTATGCATCATAATATTCTGAATGAAGAGACATGGTGTGCTGATATGGCAAGCAGAAGACACAAATGACTACAGACAAGACAGTTGCCTTGGCACTAAATTGGGGAATTAGAAAAAGCTTAACATTGAAACAGAATGGAAAATAGTGGAACAGATTAACAGCTGCATGTATCTGGGATGGGTGTCTGAGGAGAAGGAAAGTCTAAAAAAGGAGGTCAAAGCTAGAATCAGAGAAACTGCAGCCAACTGGCAGTGTCATGGGTAGTTTGTGACAGAAGAATTCCAAAGAAACTAAAAAGTAAAGCGTAGAAAACAAGTTCTGCAATTTGTACAACTATATAGTACAGAAGGCAAAGAAACTAGATATTATGGAAATGATGTTCTTGAGATGGGTGCTAAGATGTTTGCTGTAGGACAGATGAAGAAATAAGGGCATAGGAGCAGGAACAGAGTAGCTCCAAGTACAGAGAAGGTCAAAGGGAACAGATTATTGTGGCTCAGGCACCTGTACAGAAAAGCAGAAGATGATCTGCTGAAGAAAATTTGGGACAGACAGGAAGAAAGCAAGAGGAAACAATGGCATCCAGCAAACAGAAGAATAAATCACATGACAGAAGACCTTGGACAGTCAGGCATGATGGTCAAACTAGGCAGGAGAGCAACACTGAATTGAGAGAGAGAGAGAGAGAGAGATGTGAGCAGTTGACACAACATCCCTTGTACAAAATAAGGAAAAGAAGGCTCTTGCTGCTGCTGCTGATGATGATAGTGATTATGGCTGGCCTTCAATTTTCTACCAGAGGATAGTCCTTCAGTGAAAATCTCCCAATCTCTTCTCCTGAGGTAGGACGCTGGGTATCAGTGGTTCAGTTGTACCTATTCTGCCTGACTCCTTAGGTGCTCAGTTTGCTGCTCAAACCCCCGTCACTTTGTAGTCTGCACCAAAATGTTTATGCCAATGTATCCAGCTTCAGCCAGTAATCCTTGGCTCTTTAGAAAGTGTGAAGTCTAATGGCTGCTAGGAACTGAACTTCTTACACTTCTAAGTTTCTATAAAGACCAAATAAATCTACAGAGTGTGGAAACAGCTGCCATCTTTCCATCAGTCTTGGCATATCCCAGGTTTCTTACAAGGTTAACACCTGACACATCGCTGAAATACTTATGTTAGGCTATAGTTCCAGTTGCCAAAGCAGTATTAGCCAGGCCTCATTGTACTTTTATTCCTATAAATGATTCTAGATGACAAAGCATAAATCCATCAGAAAACGAAATTAAAAAAAAAACATGTTTATGTTAATATTCAGAAGTTTTGCTGAGCTAAAATTAGAGAACAGGTTGAAAAGGTATATCATATCCAAACAAATTTTGAAAGCAGCATTACAACTGCATTCCAGGATGATGAAACAGCGTCTTTGGTGTCAAAACACATCCATACAACTAAACATCTCATTCAAAATGACATGTAAATTGACATTCAGAACATCAAGACATTTTGGGATAACAGGTATTGCCTGCTTTCTGAGTTCATTTATTTTTGTCTCATTTAAACATATAATGAATATTTAAATCATTTCCAATAAACATTTAATTTTAACTGACTGTGTTTTGCTGTATCTTCACTAATAACGTGTGCTATGCTCATCTTGAGGGCATAAGACATAACAAACTTCCATACTTGGCTTAGTTTATGCAATCTTTTCGCCACAGACTGCTGATCAGAATAATATGAATTTTAAGTAGAAAATGGAAGTAACAAGGTGTCATACTTTTAGTGTGAATCTCTATTACAAGCCTTGCCAACATTTTGCAATTCATTCTTTCTGGAATGATAGCAGATGAATATTATCACTATTGTTAAGTAATGTATACATTTCATTCTTGTTTTTATTCTGTGATTAAGGAACATCTTAAGAACATTAATTTGAAAATAATAAATATGTTGCAACTTAGTAAGGCAAGGATGAAAAGTTTCTTTAGATTGTGGTAGTGTAGTTAGATCAATATAATTTCATACTTTAGCAAGTAAGCTGGAGAGATGTAATTAAGGGGAGGAGTATTAAGAAATAATTCATGCAGAGCTAAATATGGGTTCATCACAGTTCAAGCAATAAATATTGGTATAAAAACATATTTTTATTTATTAAAGAAATAGGGTTATAATAAGTAAAAATGGTGAGACAAATGATTGGTGCCAAAGCCACGGACATAAACTAAACACAAAAAAATGCTTTATCATCCCTTTCAGCAAAGGGAAGTACCTCCAAATTGCAATATTAACAGTACCCCCTTAGCTGAAACCCTGTGTTGAGAAATTTGGAAACACAAGTTGATAGCAACCTTACCTTCAAACACCATGTGTCCACAGTGTTAATGAAGGCATTCTATGTTACAGATCTTATAAGTAAGGATATCACAGCCAGAGCTAAGAATGTTATAACTGCCCTGTACTCATCCCTCATCAGACCACTTATATACTACAATGCTCCCTTTTGTATGTACCTCACCAGATACCTGCAGCAGCTGGAGGGACCTCTGAGGCTGCTCACTAAGAAAATTCAGGGCATTCAACACATGACCTACAAGGACAGACCGAAGGCCCTGTCACTGTACTCTGTATCTTATAGGGTGCTGACAGGCAGCTTGTGCTTGGCCTATAGAGTAGTCTCAGACCCTGCCCTAATGGAAGTCCTGCACATCCGCAAGTCAAATGGGACAAGATCTTAATCTAGCAGTAGAAAGGACCAGCACTAAGGTAAACCTTCACTGAGACAACCAAAAGTCCAAACAGAAGCAAAAATCAGTGAAAGGAAACACCAAACACATAGAAATAAAATCCAAACAGACTTTAATAAATCCAAATAAATCCAAATCACAAGGTCACAAGGCTTTCGGACTTATGTCCTTCTTCAGTATGTAAAGGAAGTGATTTTTCAGCCTCATTTAAATACAATCAGTATAAAATTACATGACACAGCTCATTAAACTAAAGATTTATTCTTAAAGGTATAACCTTAAAAATCTAGAGTATCAATATATAGCATAAAAAATACATAATATAACAAAAAAATTCAAAATACGAATACAAATAAAAAACATATACAGATAAAAAAATCTAAAAATTCCTTTTAGCTATTTTCTTGTAACCATTCATTTCTTTTTCAATACTGGTTCAAGTCTTATAATAGCATCAACTCCAGGTTTAACATCTGCCTTAAGTAATGTTATCCATTCATACTCACTCATCTCTAGAGCATTATTAATATCACCACCTCTAATCTTTGGATATATAATATTCATAACATGGAATTTAAATCTATGCCTAGAGCCAGCACCTTCAAAATGTTTTGTTATTGCATTTGTGTTTACCTTCCTCCTGATGTCTGATTTATGCACAATAATTCTATCCTTCAACCTACATGTGGACTTGCCTACATAAAATGCAATACGTTCTACACAGGTAGCAAGGTAGGTAATGTTGCTAGTATTGCATGTAGCCAATGCTTTAATGACATATTTTCACCTGGTTAGCAGGTTTATAAATTCATTATCAGACAATATATCAGAACAACATGAGCAGTTATGGCATGGAAACATCCCTACTCTATTAATTGGTATATTCTCTTTCAACTGTACGTCTTTATAGCATAAAAGTTTCTTCAAACCATTACAGTTTCTATAACAAAAATTAGGTTTATCACCAGTAATATTCATAATCTCTGGTACTGAGGACATTAGACTCCAGTTTCTAGAAATAATATTTTTAACATCTTTTGTCCTTCTATTATATGTTGTTGGATAGTGTAAATGCTCATATTTCTTCCTAGTAATATTATTGTTTTGAGCAAAACTATTAGCAGAGAAGTAGGTTCACGACTTGCTGCCCCATTTAGCAGTGACCACTGTACCTCCTCAACATCAGGGTCATCCACTGCAACACCATCAGGAAGTGGAATGTTTGAGGATCTGTGGGCTGGGTGTGCTCCTGTGATAAATTCTTGTTTAACTGCCTCCTACCCTAGTCCTCTAGTCTATACCCTCTAACATACCAACAATCCAATCTACCTTCTTAAATTAAAAAATGAAAAAAGGGGTGGGATCTATCCCCTACCAAAAATATAGTATTCTTCCTCTCCAACCTCCTCCAGCATAATCCTTTAGATGTGTTCCTTCTGTGTTTCTTTCTTTGTTATATACCCCATTTTTTTAATCTTTCCTATCTTCCCCTTTCCTGTCTTCTAAAGAACCAGTGTGTCCATATAAGGATACCGCTATAGAAACCATATAAACCCCCTTTATATATTTTTAAAGTTAATAAAAATAGCTGCAGTGCTCACCATTTGCTTTAAGTACTTGTAACATGCTAGCACATACATGCATTCATCCACAATGTCTGAGCACATGTGAAATTATACGTGCATTTATGTTTTTATGTGAGACTTCACATATACTTAAAGATTAGCTTCATTATTCATTTTGTAAAAGTGTATTTTTTTATCAAAGACTTTTGCATTCACTCAACGTCTGTAATAGTGTCTGACATTAGCCAAAACTGCTCATCATTGCCTGGACTGGGATTAGACATGAGAGTGGGAGGGGGTAAGTAGATGTCTTCTCCAATAGCTTCAGTATTGGGGGATAATTGGTTGTTGATAATGGACTGTGGACAGGTAAAATCCTTCCATAGTGATATATGAGCTGTTGATGGTGAGCTGGTACCTCTTTGTCTGTGTTTTTTTTGGTGTATTCCTTTAGACAGTCTGCAGCCAGTATAGATGACAAGTAATTCCACCTGCTTCATACACATAGGAGTAGTTTATAAACCCTTAATTTAGCAATACTGGAGATGTCCAAAAAGAGGATGTAGAATCCATAGAAGTCATGTAATCTTATCAACAATATACTACATGGAATACTGATCTTGGATCAGATGCAAAGTATTCAAGAGTCCCCATATTATGATAACAACATAGCTACTTACTACTATTTAAATTAGAGAATATCACTCACATTCCTTGAGCTTTACCATTTTTATGATATTTTTGATCACCTCTCTAATTCAGTAGTGCATGTCAAGATTCGTTTTATTTTGACCAAAAGAGATCCAAAATAGAAGTCCAAAATCAGGGACTGAAAATAAATGTAAAAAAAAAATTGATGCATCCTTTGAGACATTATCTACTCCAGTGAACTAGCACATTGACAATTCACCTCTAACAGTCAACTCACTTGCTCTGGATTTGGAAACATAAGTGGACAGTGATCTAACTTTTGAACAACATGTGTCCATTGTCATAAGAAAGTCATTCGATATTACACAACTTATAAGCAAAGGAATTGCATCTAGATATAGGAATGTCATTGCCCCCTTCACTCATTCCTCATTAGGTCAGTAATTGAATATAATGATACCTTTAGCATGTATCTGTCTAAACACATGCAGTAACTGGAATGCTCACAGAGATACCTTACTAAAAGAAAACAAAGCGTAAATAACATGGACCAACTCAAAGTCCTGTCACTATACTCAGTGTCTTTCAGACTGCTAAGAGGTGACCTGTATCTGCAGTACAAGGCATTCTCCTATCTGATCCATTACAGATGGACATCCTACACATCAGCAGGTCAAATGGCATCAGAAATATTCAGTTTAGGGATCTATTCCTTTTCTGCAACATCAACAGAATGGTTTGGAGGTACAGATACATCTCACAGTGGATACTGATGTTCTGGAACAGGCTCCCATCTACATAAAACAAAGTTCATTCCTTTTCATAATGAACAGCAGCTTGGATCTATAGAGGGGAAGAAGATATTTTACCACAGGATCACCCCTTGTATACTAATGGACAGATGCAAGTTCTAAATGCTCTATCCCTTGCATGAGTCTCCCCAAATTATCTATGGCATGATTCCAGTTATTACAATTAGGAGTAATATATAATTATCAACTATAGGATGGGTGGGGACAATCTTTAACCAAATGGAATAGGTTAATTTGAGCATAACAAGAGAAATTGACTAGGCTTAACAAAACTTGCAAGGGCTGCTAGTTTAGTACTTCCCTACGGATCTCTGAACCTATGAGCTGGGGCCCAGATCTTCCTGGTGCACACTCACCACCAGTTATATCAAACACTGCAGTAGTAAATCTAGCTTAATCAACCATCCTATCATTGGTTAGGTCTTTTACCTAGTTCACTGGAACATAACTCCAACATTCATGTCACCTGCAATGAGGCTGAAGATGTAGTAAACCTATTGGCTGATAAATTTAGCTCTAACTTTACCCCATTCCCCCCTCTGTCTTTCCTTTGGGATATACCTAACACTGACTCACCTCCAGCTCTCACACAAGACCGAGTCCTAAAAGTGCAATCAAAAGCTAAAAATACTGCATTTATGGGTCCTGACAATATCCCTGGAATGCATCTTAAATAGCATGAAGCGTGATTTAGCCAGACCTCTAACAACACTGTTCAGTGTCAGCCTCTGTACTGGTTTTGTACCTAGTAACTGTAGAGAAGCTACAGACATTCTGCATAACAGAGGACCTTCCACAGACCCAGACAATTACAGACCTATTGGTCTGACCAGCCACCTATGCAAAGTCTTGGAAAGACTTATCATGGAATTAATCAATCAGGGCATATGAAACCTGCAAACACTGGACCCATCTCAGTTTGGATTTGTCAAGGGCAGGTCGTGCTTACTCAACCTGGTGGACTTTTTTGAAAAGGTCACCAAAGCAATGGATGAAGGCAAAATGGTACATATTGCATACCTCAACCTGGCCAATGTTTTTGAAACAATTGTCCTCTCAGGCATAGTCGAAAAGCTAAAATACTGGGAATAAATATCCAAAGTCCCCCACTCAGTTGCCAACTGGCTTGCAGAAAGGATGCAGTAAATCTAAATATGGAAAGATACCTCTACAAAGAGACCAGTCACCAGTGGAGACCCCCCAGGATTCTGCGTTGGAACATCCCCTGTTTGACATGTAATTTTCTGAAGTAAAAGCCAATACACAAGGCTCTGGCTGACTACGTTTGCAGATGACTGCAAGCTAGGAGCAGTCATTGAATCCACAAATGACTGAGCTATTCTTCAGTAAGGTTTGTCCCAGATAAATAAATGAGACTGAAATCATGGATGGAAACAAAATGCCAAAAATACATTATTGTACCTTTGGGAAGTCATCTACCCTAGAGAACTACAACATTGACAATATACCTCTAAGAGATGACCCATTTGTTTGAGATTTGGGAACATATGTCCTTCTACATTGCACAGCTGATAAACAAAGAGATTATATCTATCTCTAAATATATCATTGTCCACTTTGGCATATATCTGTCAAGACACATGCAAAACTGGAATGCTCAGAGATACCTTACTAAAAGAATACAAGGCCTAAACAACATGCCTTACATGGACTGACTCAAGGCCATATCACTATACTTGGCATCCTACAAACTGCTAAGAAGTGACCTGTGTCTGGCATACAAGGCATTCTCTGACAAAGTACTGATGGATTTCCTGCACATCAGCAAGTCAAATGTCATCAGAGATAATATATCTAGGGATGTAAATATATCCTGCAACATCAACAGAATTGTTTAGAAGGACAGGTATATCTCAATGGGATACCGCTGTTGGAACAGACTCCTCATTCACATAAAACAAAGTTCATCCTTTTCCATATTGAAGAGGAATTTGAAGACTGAAGACCCATTGTAGGTTCGGATGATAAAATAAATGTTCTATCATTATTCTCTTTCTGAAGAGAACATTCAGTTTGAATACACTAGTATCTAAACCTCTTTGTTAAACTGAAGAACTGCAACTATCTATAGTGTGCCCTGACACGTTCTGTACATTCAGTTTGAATACACTAGTATCTAAACCTCTTTGTTAAACTGAAGAACTGCAACTATCTATAGTGTGCCCTGACACGTTCTGTACATTCAGTTTGAATACACTAGTATCTAAACCTCTTTGTTAAACTGAAGAACTGCAACTATCTATAGTGTGCCCTGACACGTTCTGTACATTCAGTTTGAATACACTAGTATCTAAACCTCTTTGTTAAACTGAAGAACTGCAACTATCTATAGTGTGCCCTGACACATTCTGTACATTCAGTTTGAATACACTAGTATCTAAACCTCTTTGTTAAACTGAAGAACTGCCACTATCTATAGTGTGCCCTGACACGATCTGTACAACACCATCTACAACTAATACTGTATTTCTGTCCTGAAGCAGTTATTTGAATTTTGGTTTTGAATTTTTTTTTTAAGTTTTAGCTGTTGTTCTATACCATCTTCTATGAAATTACACTGACTGCGCAGTGTTAAGAAAATGTACTTTTATTCCCAAACCTCATGCCCAGCACAAATGAAGATACCAGTACATCCTGTTCCCCCCACTAACCAGGCCTCCCCTCAGTTTCTTCTGATCCCATCTGGGCTACCTTGTCCTCCTGTCATCATTAACCCACAGTAACCAGCTTTTTTTGCAAAACAAATGATAACAAAGAATCATTTCATTCAAATAAGATAATGACAAACAACAATCCAACAACATTTGATCCACCATATAATTTTACCTCCCAGCATTAGCCTGCCCATGAACAGCACTATATAAGCAACATACAGGAACACTAAGATTGGGCAGTGTGGCAGAATGCTGACATCAACATTCCAGCCAAATTGCAATGCTATACCACCATTCTAGGCAACAGCCAAAACCCCTCCAAGAGCAGCATAAACCACCTTTCACTTTGCACAAACTAGCTGGGAAGAAGGAAGGGAAAAGAAGGATCTCCTTCATATTCAGAAGGAAAATACTCTCTTCTGCTCACCAGGTTGACAAAGAGGTAGCCTATTCCTTCCTCCTTTCCTAAATAACCAACTACAAATCATCCCTGAGACACTAAATCCTGCAAGAACAACCATGGATCCACATTAAACAGATCCAGTTCAATGTCACTGAAACATATTCCATCACTTTTAAGCCAGACTGGATCACAATCTAAAAAAACACAGTATGTGAGCACTGATACGCTTAATTCACAAACTGCCCTAGCCACTCTGTGGTTAACAAACCTCCTCATGATCACAGTCATCATAAAACTAAATGCAGACTTCAAAACCCTCAGATTAATAGCTATAAACTACAATCAGAAACTTACATATGATCAAAAACTCTTAATGTTCCAAGATTGAAGCCTATGCTTGAGTACCATATGTAGGTCATTACTTCCCAAATATATTAACAAAAAATGCATAATTCCAAACACTGTCCACACCTCAGCCACCAAACCCATCAACTGGTCCAATCTAAAAGATCTGCAGTCTTGCCAGCAGACATCCCAGCCTACTGAATGAAGCCCAACTATAAACTTGCACACCTCACTGATGCTCACTTAACAGCCCAAAAGAAAACTGAATGGCTCAACAGGACAGCCTACTTCTTACCTGCAAAAGAAAAAAAAGTGCAAGGCATCTCATACAGCAACAGCAACCCTGAAATAACCAGTGTAAGTCATATCATACAGCAACAACAACCCTGACATAACGAGTGTAAGTCATATCATACAGCAACAACAACCCTGAAATAACCAGTGTAAGTCATATCATACAGCAACAACAACCCGGACATAACCAGTGTAAGTCATATCATACAGCAACAACAACCTGAAATAACCAGTGTAAGTCATATCATACGGCAACAACAACCCGGACATAACCAGTGTAAATCATACCATACAGCAACAACAATAACCAGTGTAAGTCATATCATACAGCAACAACAATAACCAGTGTAAGTCATATCATACAGCAACAACAATAACCAGTGTAAGTCATATCATACAGCAACAACAACCCTGACATAACGAGTGTAAGTCATATCATACAGCAACAACAACCCTGAAATAACCAGTGTAAGTCATATCATACAGCAACAACAACCCGGACATAACCAGTGTAAGTCATATCATACAGCAACAACAACCTGAAATAACCAGTGTAAGTCATATCATACGGCAACAACAACCCGGACATAACCAGTGTAAGTCATATCATACAGCAACAACAACCCGGACATAACCAGTGTAAGTCATATCATACAGCAACAACAACCTGAAAAAAACAAAGTCATATCATACAGCAACAACAACCCTGAAATAACCAGTGTAAGTCATATCATACAGCAACAGCAACCCTGAAATAACCAGTGTAAGTCATATCATACAGCAACAACAACCCTGACATAACCAGTGTAAGTCATATCATACAGCAACAACAACCCTGAAATAAGCAAAGTTCCTTATCTAATGTGTGAAAAAATACCCTACCTCTTTTTATAACGACAACTGACTTTCCTTCTGATGCTAGAGTAGAAATCCCAACTCTCCTGATTAAATGAGTAGAATACATTTTCTCTTCAATGCACTGACTCCTTAGGGCTCTCCTAATCATTTGCATAAAAAGCCCTGCTGATAACTGGTCTAAACTCCTACTTTTGAAATACCAAATCATTAATTTGCCTGAAAGCATCCTCTTCCATGCTAAACCACAGGCCATTAGGAACAGCAGGACCTCAATATTTCTAGGTAAAACTGCTTGTTGGTCTTTACCTAAATTGGTCTACTTTAGTTCCGTTTAATCAAATCAAAACTCCTGTCTCAGGAATACATACATCTCACTACCTAAAGTTACACAACAATTCATTTCCTCAAGCATTTCCAACACACATGAAATTGGGTAGCAATAACCACAACACATAACTATCAAACTTCCTTGCTGTATCATACAACTCTTTCAACAATACACACAGCACATGTCCCAAAAATCAACTCCTGAAACCTGAGGAACTGAAAATGGGATGACTGTTAGCAGCATAATAGAAAGGCATATAATTTGCTTAGCAGAAAAGAAAGCTTAATTCTCAGGCAATGCGACACAAATTTCCTTAACAGCCTCCTCCACCACTAACACTGACTTGGTTAATCATTATGCCAAAACCCGAGCAATAGCAAAGTTATCAGAGTAGAAAAAAATTTCTTATTACTCATGGGCACCCGAACTACAGAGTGGGGAGGGGTCCCCCCCTACTTTTACAGCTGCAAGACCTGCCGGGAAGAAGTGGAGTTATCATGCTAATGTGGATTCATGTGTGGTAAAGGAGGACCCATGCATCGCTCACTAATGAAGAAGGTAAACTAACTGGATGGGAAACATTAATGAAGTAGAGTTTTCACAATGCGCGGAGGTTAAGTAACTAAACTAACTGTAATGCAGGTAAGGAGGGTAACTAACTAAACTAGGTGTGTGTTTGTGTGTGTGTGTGTGTGTGTGTGTGTGTGTGTGTGTGTGTGTGTGTGTGTGTGTGTGTGTGTGTGTGTGTGTCCCAGTTAGGTTTACCTGGTAGTAAGTATTACTCAGGCTCAAACCCTATACCTTAGGTACAAGAAACAAGAGCCTGAATTCTCTACCCATACCACCACCTGTGATTCAGGGAGTTGAGTCCATAGCTTTCAACTGTCCTGATTTTCACAGAATATTTGGCTAATATTTTTGGTCTGTTCCTTTTAATATTTGTGGTTTTCTGACAAATCATTGAAAACTGAATTCACTAAATAATGATAGCCCTTTAAGTTTCAGTCTTCCTATCTTTCAGGAAACACATGGTAACACAAAACACTTTACTTTAGCAACTTTCTAAGATTATACAAGCAATATTAAAATGTGTCTCTGGTTTTGGGCCTTTGCCCCCCCAAATAAATGTTGTTTTTTTCTAGATTTCTTGTGCTGAGAAATTGAGAGATTTAGTTGAGTGTCAAATGGATTTTACAAGGAGCTCAGAGCTACAGGGGAAGAGAAGTTTAGTGCTTCTTATGCTAAGCCTGTTTACATTGTTAGTAATACACCAGGTAGTATACTTGTTTATGCTGCAGAAGGCTGTGGGTTCTCCTCCCACAGTATATAGATGGATTGCTGATACTGTACTGTGTTATTCTTTTAAAGGGGGTGGATGCTGCAGTGCTGTGAACGTCCTCCTTTGGAGGTGTTACTTAGTAATTATGAACCTGTTATATGTTTGCCATCCATTCCCCATTGCAATATTACTAGCTTATTTTTTAATGTAACACAGGCAATTTACTCTTCAAGGGCAACATGCACTTTATTTGTAGATGAAACAATAAAATATAAAGTTGTTTGCTAGCAACAACCTCTTCATTAGTTACAGATCCCTTTGGCTCCCTATTACACTGTCGCAGACGCAGGTTGTCGAATGCATTTTTGTCGAACTGAAAAGCATGAAAAGGCAAAACAGTGAAGCGGCTTTTCAGCGAATTCTTTCCCTGGGAAAGAATTTGCATGGCCGCTTTCGCTACTTTGTCATTTTCGGCACTGTAGTGCAATCTCAGAGTTGGTATATTTAAGTTGGGGGTGTGGGGTCAAAGCCCCCCACATTATGTAATGTTTTACAGGTTTGCTATTTTTTTTTCGGAACAGCGATTTGTTTTCCCTTGGGAAAACAAATTGCTGTTCTGAGGTTTCGATTATGTGTTCGCTCTTCTGAGCATGCAATATCATAATATAGATCCATCCCTTTAATGTGGAATTATTTAGATGAGTTACTTCTGCAGAGATTTTGCATATTTACTGATATTGGTGGATTGTAATGACAGAAGTCTGAGTGACATTTTATTGTAGAAATTTTCTGAAATAGGTAGTTTTATCATTCTTAGTGCATACATTTTGTTTCATTGTTTACTAGAAGACTGTTCAAAACTACAAATTTAAAACACATTCTAACAAGTGATGCTGTATTATACAAGGAATATAATTTAATACAATCAGGAAGGTGAATCAAAGAACGCATACATGTATGCATGGCCCTAAAAATGTGTAAGGAGCCTATGGTTTGAAAACAGCCCAGAGGTAAGCTTAGTCCTCGACTAGCCAGATGTAAAATGAATGTGGGTTTTCATGCCATTTCAATTAATGTGAGTTTTAAGGGAAGAGACGTTTACTGCTCATGCTAAGTCCATTTTCATTGTGAGACAGTATTGTTTTTTTTTTACCAAATAGCTCAGTGTTTGTCTGAAACTCAAGTGTCTATCTTTATTTAAGTTTTGCATTCCTCATACATTTACTAGAAAAATCACACATATGAGGAACAGACCAAAAATATGACACAAAATCAGGGACAGTCCAACATATGCTCTGATCTCTCAGCCTCTTAGGGCAAGAATTGGGAAAAAGTGTGAAAGGCTCAACATCATGGTTAAATTTTAAGCTTTACTCTTGTCACCAAAGCAAAGGATGAAGGTAAAACAGTTCACAACACATTACCTTGACCTGACCAAGCCTTTTGACACAATCCCCATACTTAGGTGTAGTACAAAGATTAATAATCCAGGAGCAAACACATCACTAGCTGGACTGCCAACTTGCTCACAGGATGCAGGAGATCAAAATAGGGAAAGAGACCAGTCACCAAAGGGGTCTCCCAGGACTCGGTGCTGAGACTTTTTCTGTTTGGCATATACATCTCAAAAGTAAAAAGAAATACCAAAGGGCTTTGGCCAAACAGGTCTGAGATGACTGCAAACTAGGAGCAGTTATTGAATCCCCAATTGACTTAACCATCATGCAGGAAGGTTTGTCCCGCAATAACTGGTGCCAAATCATGAATTGAAACTAAACTCCAATAATACATTTTCATATACTTTGGGAAGTCATCTACTCCAGGGAACTGCCAAATTGACAATGCTCGCTGAGAACTGACCCAGGTGTTTGGCATTTGGGAACTTGTGTGTACAGTAACCTAACTTTTGACCAACATGTGCCCGGAGTCATACAAAAATGTTTCTATATTGCACAGCTTATAAACAAATTGATTGTGACTAGATCTAAAGATGTTATTGTCCCCCTTTACAAAGCCCTCATTAGGTCAATCATTTTGTATAATGTCCACTTTGGCATGTATCTGTCCAGACCCATGCAACAATTAGAATACTCACAGAGATACTTTACTAAAAGGATACAAGTTCTAAACAATAGTTCTTGCATGGACCACCTCAAAAATATATCGCTATACTCAGTATCCTACAGAGTGCTTAGAGGTGATATGTTTGGCATACAAGGCATTCTCTGACCTAATACAGATGGACCGACTATACATCAGCAAGTCAAATGGCATCCAAAATACTCAGTGCAGGTATCTAAACTGAATGTTGTGGAGAGATGGATATGTATCACAGAGGCTACCACTGTTCCAGAACAGACTATGCATTCAAATAAGACAAAGCGCATCGCTGTCCATATTCAAATGCAACTTGGATCTAAGGACAGATAATAGAAAATGTACTGCAGGATTGCCCCTCATGCCACTAATGGATAGAGGCAGTTCCTAAATACTGCATCCCTTACATGGGTCCCCTCAAATTATCTATAGTGTGATCAACAGTTATCCTCACTAGGGCTAATATACAATTATCAGCCATGGGATAGGTAAGACCAATCAGGAAATGTTAACTCAAGCACCAAGAGAGAAACTGGCTAAGCTTAAAATGTCCTCCAATTGAACCTATGTTGCGATTTTAGATCACTCTCACCCTCCACACCCAAGTCTTCAACAGCTTCTGGTGCCTCTGCTATTACTTGGCTCTATTTGCCAAACTATGGCTACTGTCAAAATGAGCATGAGTTTCATAAAGCTGTAAACAATTTGCTTTTGAAATAATGTCTAGAACCCAGCTGCTTCAGTCTAAATCTGCATCTTATCTGAGGATTCTCAGCCCATGTGCAAAAATGATACTCCATTAAAACAGCAGAGGACGTACACACAAAAGGCTATGTCCTCCTTAACCAGCTTTGATATCCTGACCTGTTGATGCATATGCCTGCATCTGTGCAATAAACTAGTAAGTGGACTATTGAAGGCTCTTACTGGGCCAACTGCTTGGCATGCATAATTCAGTAACCTGACCTTCTCTTTGGTCATTATACCTGTTATGTTGTCCTTCTGCTTGACTAACATTACCCCAGGAAGGTGAAACAAACCTGTCTCCACATCCACTTCAAATTCCAAGAAACTTAGAACCTAAGCAGGCCTCTCATGGTTACTGTCTGCTAATGGGGTACAGCTGGTTCAAACAATGGCACAAGTTCTTTCCACTGCAGAAAATCATCTAAGTAATGCACTGCCCTCAAGCTTTCTGCCCATGTCTAAACAGCTGTACTAA